>NC_035441.2:127718729-128018729 GCF_002127325.2 Helianthus annuus
CCAATGACCAGCCAGAAAAATGGGTTCCAACGCGAGATACCAGAACAAAAAGTCACATTGGGTCACGCCTTGTCCCGACCACCAAAGCGCAACTGAAGCAGCTCCTCTTCAGGAACCAAGACATCTTCGCGTGGACACCCGCAGACATGACCGGGGTCCCACGTGATATTGCGCAACATCACTTGAATACCATGCCAGGTATCAAGCCAGTGATCCAAGGGCCAACGCCACCTTGGGTCAGCTAAAAATCAGGCGATGCAAGAGCAGATCGAAGAACTGCTCTCCGCAGGCATCCTGCGGGAAGTTAAATACCAGACTTGGTTGTCCAACCCAGTCATGGTAGAAAAAACCGTCCGGGGCTGGCGCATGTGCGTCGATTACAAAGACCTTAACAAAGCCTGCCCCAAGGATTGTTACGCGTCTTCCAGAAATCGACGAAAAGGTCGATAATCTCGCACCATTCAGGTGGAAGTGTTTCCTCGATTGCTATAAGGGATACCATCAGGGTACAAATGGCAATCGAGGATGAAGACAAAACGGCATTCCGGACTCCCACCGGAAATTACTGCTATACAAAAATGCCGTTTGGGTTGCGTAACGCCGGCTCAACCTACCAAAAGTTGATGAACGACACTTTTCGCGGCCAAATAAGCAAAAGTGTCGAAATCTACATGGACGACCTGGTCGTCATGAGCATGGAAGAAGATACCATGCTCACAGATATTGAAAGACATTCCAAACGCTGCGAAGCGTTAACATAAAGCTCAATCCAGGGAAATGCTCGTTTGGAATGGAGAAGGCAATTCCTTGGGTTCATCGTGACTAAAGATGGATTCAAGGTAAACCCGGAGAAGGTCCAGGCGATCGAGCGCATGCCATCGCCTTCATCGATGAAGGATATGCAACGGCTAGCCGGCAGGCTAGCGGCACTTAACAGATTCTTAGCCAACCACGCAGCTAAGTCTTATCCGTTTATCAAGACCCCTGCGGAGCTGTTCAAAGAAAGAACAATTCCAGTGGACCGCAGAGGCTGAACAGGCCTTCCGGGAAATGAAGGAGTGTTTGATACAACTCCCAACTTTAACCGCACCACGCAAGGATGAGCCACTCATACTATACCTATCCGCGCGGACAACGCGGTGGGTGCGGTACTAATTGTGGAGCGAAAGGGGGTTCAAACACCCATCTACTACATCAGCAAGATGCTCAACGACCCAGAGACGAGGTACTCAATAATGGAGAAATTGGTGCTAGCATTAGTGCACGCTTCAAGACGGTTGCGACGCTACTTCGTAAACCACGTCATCACAGTGCTAACCAATTACAGGATCGGCCCGATCCTCTCCAAACCCGACATCTCTGGGCGATTAGCGAAATGGGCCATCGAGCTGGGCGCGCACACGATACATTATAAACCGCGCCCCGCGATTAAAGGCCAGATCTTAGCTGATTTCGCCGCCGAAGTACCGGTGAACCGCATCCAAGAATGCGAAGAAGCACAAACTCCTGCACCAACGCCACCCTCCTCAGAGACATGGGCACTCTTCACAGATGGTGCCTCCAACGATGAAGGAGCGGGTGCAGGTCTGCGACTCGTCAGCCCCGACGGCCAAGAACTCACATATGCAATCCGCCTCGAATTCAAAAGCACAAACAACGAGGCAGAATATGAGGCTCTGTTAGCGGGGCTACGTTTAGCAGTCAAAATCGGCGTGCAACATCTGGACGCCCACGTCGACTCTTTGTTAGTTGCAGGCCAAGTACGCGGCGACTATGCCGCAAAGGGGGATATCATGATCCTCTACCTCGAGCAAGTCCTGCAACTAAAATCCAAATTCGCTTCATTCAATATTCGCCATATTAATCGAAGCGAAAACAAGTCCGCAGATGCACTATCAAAACTTGCATCTACCAGCTTCCAACACTTGGCAAAGGAGATACGCATCGAAATCCTGCAAAATCCTTCGGTACCCCTGCGCCAAGTCAACGTCATTCAATACGGTTCAACATCATGGATGACACCTATTATCGCATATCTACAATCCGGTGTGACTCCCGAAAGCAAATCAGAAGCACGCAAACTACAATACAAAGCGTGCCATTATCAGATGGGAGACGGTATCTTATACCGCAAATCATACCTCGGGCCACTACTACGATGCGTCAACCCCCAGGATGCCACATACCTCATTCGAGAGATACACGAGGGCATATGTGGCATACACGCTGGACCACGCATGGTAGTGGCCAAAATCATGAATGCCGGGTATTACTGGTCCGGCATGCACCTGGATGCCGTCAAAGAGTTGCGCAGGTGCATCGACTGTCAACGTCATGCTCCAAAAACCTTGCGGCCAAAAAACAACTTAGTCCCCGTTACAACCGCATGGCCCTTTCAGAAATGGGCAATTGACGTTGTGGGACCTTTCCCTGACGCTCCAGGTGCGGTTAAATTTATCATAGTGGCGGTTGATTACTTCACCAAATGGGTAGAAGCAAAACCACTCGCCTCAACCACTGCTATGATAACAAGAAAGTTCATTTGGGAACACATCATCTGCCGTTTCGGATTACCAATGTGCATCGTCACCGATAACGGCACCAACTTCGCTGCCGACGAATTTCAAAAATGGCTAGAGGAACTACACATTGAGCACATATTCTCCTCAGTCGCACACCCGCAAGGGAACGGCCAAGTCGAGAGTATCAATAAAAGCCTAGTCGAAGGGATCAAGGCACGGTTGGGAACGGCCAGGCGTGGCTGGGTCGATGAACTCTCAAGTATCTTATGGGCTCACCGTACAAGCCCAAAAACAAGCAATGGGGAAACACCCTTCAGCCTAGTCTACGGTTCAGAAGCGGTGATCCCCGCAGAAGTAGGTCTCCCCTCTCCTAGAATGTTGGCTATTGAAAAACTAGACAACAACATGGAACGCAGGATCGATTTTGACCTCTTGGAAGAAAGGCGCGAAAACGCTGCCATCAACGAGGCCAAATATAAATCCAAACTTGAAAAGTACTACAACGCGCGCGTCCGCGTTTGTAGTTTCAACCCAGGAGACTACGTCCTACGCGACAATGAGGCATCTAATGCCGAGCGCCCAGGCAAACTCGCCCCCAAGTGGGAAGGACCCTACCTCATCAACGAGGTCTTAGGGAAAGGCGCGTACAGATTGCAAACACTAGAAGGCGAACCTATCGCACGCACATGGAATGCACAACAGCTTCGACGCTGTTATATGTAAGCCATGTTCTTACATTTCTCTATGTAACCTATTGGGCCGCAGGCCATTTGCAAATAAATAAATAAGCAATTTTCTACATTATTGTTTGTTATTACTATTACAAATGCGTGTTCCACTTTGCGGTATCCCAAAAACAGATTGGCAAAATCTTCATTCGTGATACCCATACAAAGTGGTAACCACACACAAATATTGTAATAGGCCAGCAAAAGGCAAAAATACTTGCATGTTTTATCCGGCCGGATACACAAGTTTTTGTTAAACACTTGACACAATTCCTGAGCCAAAAAGGCAAACAATGGAATTGACGCGGACTCATACGACAAAGGTATGGAGTACACTCGACCCCATTCACAAATGGGTAGAGTTCCGGTAATATAAGCTTTTACAAAGCTTAAAGCAATTCTAAAACCCTCACACGGTAAGTAACAGAATTGATGCATACACATACAACAAAAGTATGGAGTATACTTGACCCCGTTCATAAATGGGTAAAGTTACGCATACACACGTTCAGACATGCAAGAATTAAAAACACTTGTACAAACTGAACAAAGAAACTTTATATTCAAAAAATTCAAGTATCCACATGATGCTTACTGAATTTACATAAAGTTCCTATTCTATACAAGAGGAATACAAAAAGGAGGCACACTCGCCAACCTAAACCCTATTTTGTACCGCTGGTCCCCGCGTCTCCTCCGGCACCACCAGCGGGTTCTTCCTCTTCCACATCCGGATAAAGCATCCGCAAGCGGTCAACATAATCCGCAACCTCCAAACACTCGTCCAGCTCACCTACACAGGCAAGGGGCGTATCATAAAAGGAGGCTACGGCTGCTTTCAGACGACCTTCGGTATCCACATCACGGAACCCGGATGCCTGATCAGTATAACCGCCTGCGGATAATACATTGATATGCCCAATGCAGCGGTTATAACCAGCCTTGAAGCCAGCATCGCGCGCACGTTCCTTAACCAGGTCCAAACCAGATGAGGTCTCAGGGGCATTCATGATAGCCTCGACAATCTGCAATAAAAAGATCATAAGTCTTGAATGCTAATCCAAGCAAATGTAAAGGCAAGGGATACTTACACGCGCGATGCCGTGAGTCCGCAGCCACTCACGGTCAGCTTCCAGCTGGTTAAAAGAGGACACCAAGGCATCCTTGGCCTCAGCAGCAGCGTCAGCCCGCTTCTCCGCAGAAGACACGCGGGCAGTAAGGTCCGTAACCGCGACCTCCCGGGCCTGAAACTCAGCCTGTTACAAAAACAGCAAACAGTTCACTCGATAAATATGTTCAAAACAATAAAGGACGAAAGCAACAAAGTTAAAGAAACGTACCTGCAGGCTTTCAACAACTTTGCCTAAACGAATGCGCTCCGCATTCGCCTCTTCAAGAGCCTTAGAAGCACGGCTCTCCTTCTCTGCGGCCTCTTCAAGGGCCTTTGAGGCACGAGCCCCGGCTTCTTTGGCCTCTCTAAGCGCCTTCAAGGCATCGGCCTTCGCCTGCAGTGCCTTAACAGAAATGGCCTCAGCCGCAGCCTTCTCCTGGCTCAAGGTAGCATTCGCTGCCTTGGCATTTGTCAGCTCCTGCCGAGCATGAAACAGAATGTCATTCTGCTTAGCCCACGATGCATTCCACTTCTTGCGCTCATTGGACATTTTTTCATTCCAACTTTTGCGCTCATCAGCAAGAAGTTTAGCAAGGGTACGCACCTGTTTCAGCTGGGCAGCGGCAGCCCATTCCGAAGTCTGTTTCTGCTTCTCAAAAGCAGCTTTATCCTTCTCGAGCTGCTCCGCACCCGCACGAGCAGCCTCGACTAACTTCTCTGCTTCCGCCCGCATACGAGTAGCCTCCTCCTCGCGGCGGCCCAGCACCTTATAATCGTCCAAAATGGCATTAGCCACAATGGAAGTCCCCACCAGCATCGATGAAAGCTGGTTAATACGCAGCTCTCGGGGCGCGGCACGGGCACGCTCGACTTCAAACGGGGTCCCCAGACCACCCAAAATCTCCCTACATGCCGCAGGGTCGTTAGAAATATCATCCCCCTGCATAACAGTCCAGGGGGGTCGGTGATACACCATACTGCGACCCGAGGAGTATGTGCGGTAATAAAACTCCAATTCAGACTCCCCAGGCTGAATTGGAGGCCCATCGTAACCCGCACCACCAGCAGACGAGCCGCTACCTTTCTCCCCAGCAGGAGACTTCTGCGGCTCAGCATCCTGCTGCCGCACCTCAGCATCAGACTTCTGCTTACCGGCATCTGAAAACCTCAAGTTCAATCCGTCACCCTCATCAGGAGAGATCAGATTGTCCGAGGAGTCCACAGTGTCAAAAATCCGGTCAGCAGTCGTCTCCACCGTCTTCTCCAAAGGGGGATCACGAACTGGCCCAACAAAAGGGGCCGCAGGCTCCTTAGGCGTGACCCTCTCCTTCGATACACCCGCGCCCGAGGTAGCGGTGTGCGGAGGAGACGCAGGGATGTCGAAAAAAGAATACCCCGCATCTCGGGATTCTGCAATACAAAGAGTATTCAATGAGTATTTCCCACCCATTGTACATACAACACAAAGAAAAGGGATATACTTACCAGCAGTAGCTGCAGGTTTCTTCTGCACCGGAGCAACTCTCCTGGTCTGCAGTCTCCGCCTCTTCGGTTCACTACCACCAGCAGCTTTCTGCTCTGGTCCCCTTTTCTCTCCAACAACGGGGGGAACCACAGCAGTTCCACCCGCGGCCGCACCACTACCTATAACACCCAAACCCTCAAGGGTGTCAGATACTACGACGTAATCGGTATATCCCCGAGAACAAGATTGATAGGTACCTGCGGCTTCAAAAACGGAAGAAGGGGCAGCTGAGCCTTCAACACTCCCCTTGCCACGACCCCGCACGGTTTTCTTCACCGTTTTCTTCTCAACAGTCTTTTTGGGGACGCGTTTCTCAAACTTCCCCAAATCCGCAAGGACACCTGGATTCACACAATCAACAGAACCAGTCAAAAAGATAAACTGGAAAAACTAATGCCACGTAAGACGTACCTCTTGCGTCTCCCGGAACCGGGGCATCCAGCACCGCTTTCGACGGCACACGGAAGTTCTTCAGAATTTCAAGGTTGAAACCTTTCTTCAGCTCAACCGCAATCAGTTCAACCTGGCCCTTGAAATCAGGCTCAAACATCCTCCACAAGCCAACCGCATCCGCTGATACATGCATGCAGGTTATTACAAAGGCTTAGGAAATAAGGAAAATAACAAAGGGTAACGAGCTTACCACCACCCTGTTCCCGCAACACGGGCCTTTCCTTCCTATCCGGTCTGGAGAGCATCATCCGCAATATCCACAGTTGGTCATTATCCAACTTCTTGAGTTCAATAGGCCGCAGCCTAGAGAACCAGTCCGCGGTCTTCGCGGAAGCAACAGGAATATCTTCATCGGAAACTCCAACATCGACATTCCTGAAAGACATGCTAGCATAGACCGCACAGGCTTTCACGTAGAAGAACCTCTTCTTCCAGCCTGTCACACCCTTAGGGGGTGTCATCAACTTCAGACTCCCATGCCTTTGAGTAAACGAGAAAAAACCGGTGTTCACCGTCAACTGGTAGAACCGCCGGAAATTCTCTACTGTAATGGGCAGGCCATGGGCACGGAATGTGTACTCAAAATTCCGAATTCGGAACATTCCGAAAGGACTAAGCTGGGAGATATGGAGGTGATAATACTCCAATACCTCCGCCACAAAAACCGTCACCGGCAACCTAAGGTTGCCGTGGTTGAAAAAATCCGCCCACAAGGTTATATAACCGGCCGGAGCATCAGCACCGGTGTCCCCCACTTGTGGGTAAGTAGCATTCCAGTCTTTGGCCATCTGCACAGTGGCCATCAGGGTTTTAAAACTACCCTTTGACCACTTCAACACCGGTAACCCACCACCGGGAACGTCAACATCATCATCTTCGTCTTCATCAGCCGATACTACCGGCTGTTCAGGGTTTTCACCCTCCACATTGTGTGGATTAGATGGTTCAGCCATCAAGAATATCAAAGAAAGAGAAGATGGTGAACAGAAAATCTAAAAACCCTCACTGGAACTTCAAGAAATTTCGTCGGAGAAGACAGATAACAGGTTTTCTCTCACCGGAAAATTTTTGAAATTTCAAACAAGTGAGAGGAAACCACGAACGGTTTCCCCTTATATACCCATCGCAATTAATGCGGAGGGAGAAAACAAATGATCACGTTCAAAAAGAGCGAATCATAGGACACCACGTGTCGAGCGCCGTTTCCGCTGACGGTTATCACGCGCGCGTGGCCGCCCACGCGCCTGACACAAGAGACGTTTACACTCTTCGCTACAGTGCATTTAATGCCTCGGGCAGTGCAAACGTCCTTTCATTTCAGCACATGCCAGGAAGATCTCACCAACTTCCACCAACTCACACGTGCGTCCAGCCACGTATGCAACAAAAAGCGACTACATTATCCAATTATAAGCGGCATGCGGTTTCTCTGGTATACCGCACCATAACCCATACCGCATGTCGTTTTTAACATACCCCTAAAAATAGGTAAAAACATATATCTCTACACTATAAGGGGGTATAATACCTATCCGCACGACCCACGAGCACACGTGGAATATGCGGACATGACACACACGAGCCCGTTCAGGTGTGTCAGATGCTCAGAACCAGCGTTGGCCGTTGGACTGAACCGCATCTCAGAGACAAGAGAACCGGATTGCCTTCATTCTCTTCAAGCTTCAAATCCCTCCTGCCCGGTTCACAACCGCAGAGGGTACATGAACACCTTCTTTAAAGGAAGGAAGGGTATGCACGCGAACGCACATCAGCAACCCTGTCTCCTGAACCTTCAAGAGCTACATCCGACCCACACCCGCTTCGAACAAATGTGGTAATACAAAACCACAGACACTCACGAGGAGCTACGGACATAACCATAGCTTCCGCAGAGTGGTTGCTACGGAAGAGCCAAGCTCACTCCACATCACCGAACAATGCTACTGCATGGCAAACTCGGTATTGGAGCGGGAAGGTAAGTGGCTCCAAAACGAACGCAGAACAGCGCTCTAAAT
Source organism: Helianthus annuus (assembly GCF_002127325.2). Classification (NCBI taxonomy): domain Eukaryota; kingdom Viridiplantae; phylum Streptophyta; class Magnoliopsida; order Asterales; family Asteraceae; genus Helianthus; species Helianthus annuus. The sequence continues at coordinate 127,727,084 of NC_035441.2, forward strand.
AAACTCTCGTCGAACAACAAGCGTCCGAACAGCGGTAACAAGTCTGCTTATGACTTTGTTAACCCGACTATGGGCCGCATAGAATAAACAATGGTGGGCATTCCCTTACCTATGACCATGTTTATTTACCCATAGTATGAATATACATTGTTCGACCAAACATGGCCAACAATGACGCAACGAGGTAACCGCAAAGAACGTGCGGTTACTAGAGAGCTATGACGATAAACACGAACACCCCACAAAAAAGGGATCGTCGTCTCATAACTCGATGCTGAACATAGAGCTCGAGCAAAGCACTTGCAAGCATCAGCAACTTTTGATCCCAGTCTCAAAGATTGGTCCAAAAGTTTCTTTTCTTCTTCATGCACCAGTTCAACAATTGGTATGAAGAAAAGCCCACCTTTAAAGGATGGGAAACCTCCACATACCTTCGAACCACCATCTCAGAGGTTGGTTCGAAGTTTGTGCAGCATTACTAACAAGGTCTCCAAGAGACCTTCGGCACAACAACAGGTGGCAGACCACCTGGTGACATAAATCGGCTGAGAATCTCGCATCAGACGAGATTCCTTCACCGATACGGAAGAGGCGTCAGATGACCCTTCCGGACCTCCAGCTTCATTTACATACAGAAAAGACCACACATGGTCTAGGATCTTCTCCAGACTCCAAACTACCTTCCAAACACCATAGTCCAGTACTCCTCCCACATACACCTTGTATGTGGCAGCAACACTAGACTGGGGGGACTTGAAGGGGTATGGTCCCAGATCTCGCGTCAGCATCGACCGCGAGTGACCATTACCCTTATCAAAACCCCCACTAGCTAACAACCCACTTGTGCCCATGCGGGAACGCGTCGACACAAGGGTTGAATCCAATCTATCTAATAACAAAGGAGGACTTACATGGAACAGGAGAACGGTAGAATGATGCGACATAGCATCACATCTGGTGTACGAAAACGGAAGTATTCACAGCGACGCGGCATCGCACCGCGTCCAGTGAACACTTCTATCAATACAGGAAAACCTTACCTTGGGCATAGAAGAAGATGAACGTAGCGGTACGGCTGACACCGCACCATACGGACATTTTCGTCACGACAAGGGATGCAGGCAAGACGACGATGCGGCTAGCACCGCATCTCGCGTATTCCTTGATCACAAGTAGGAGACGCGGTAACTTCAGATGTTACCGCACGTAGCGATGCGGCTTGCACCGCATCCTATGTACTCAAGCAAGTGGTACTGACACCACAGTGCAAGTGGCACCAATGACAGTTACCTGTCAGAGCTACGTAAGCAATGGACTGACGTGGCATAACCTCCATAACCGACGAGCCTGACACACCTGAAAAGGGGCAGCACGTCGTCAGTCCATCCATCATCATCCTCCTCCACTCCTCGGCTATAAATACCAACCCCAAACCAGGTTTGAGGTATCTTCTCACAACTCTCTCACTACTACTACTATCTTACTTTGCTTCCCAAGCAAACTACTGATTCTCACGCCGGAGAGTGGTAACAAGGAGCACCCCCACCCCATCCTCCTTGTTACGAGTCACGGCTTGTTTCCTTGTGCAGGAGATCAACCACCGGTGATCCAGCCAGCGATCCTCGAGAGGAAGGGATTAACCCTTCTTGACGAGACCAGTGTGTTAACCCTGCCCGGTTAACCATTGTTTCATCATTATTGTAATAATAATAACAATAATTAATAATAATAATGTGAAAAGGATCAACACAAAATCATGCTAATTATTAATTGTATTTAGAAGAGGGCTCATGCGATGCAGTGGGAAAGCAAGGATCTTTGTCGTTTTGCAAGATCGTGCGAATTAGGTGCACGGTCGTACGAATCGCAACACGCATGGTCATGTGCGTCAGGTGCACGGTCATGCGGATCGCGACACGCATGGTCGTGCGCGTCATGTGCATGGTCATACGGATCAAAGCATGCAGGGTCATGCGCATCAGACGTATGGTCATGCAGCATCTACAAAAATTAAGAAACTTTCAAGAATTTGCATTTTGACCCCTAGAGTTTGAAAATTCCATTATCTTGTTCTAAAAACTCAATGTTAAGCACGTTTAAGTATATGTAAGCATAACAATGGCGGTGGTAGTGGGCAGTGTTGATGATGAAGGGTGAGAGGGAATGGAATGAACGCATTTCCACATGTTTTATTCATTACATCGCAATAGTCCATTCCATTACGTGTCGCACCCCAACCAATGGCTGAAACATCAGAGTGGGACGAAGAAAGATTGCTCATCACACATAACGCTGTTTTGTGACAATAATTAAATAAAACCCGTTTCATTTCATAACTTCAAATATGTCAACATTACATAACAATTCAAATAACAACATATTCATAACATAACAATAACAAAAATTGATACAGCATATTAAACCTAATATGTCTATATGTGTATCTAAGCATCATCGCTACTTCATTTCATAGCATCATCATCCTCAACCTGTAACATGTTTAAAATAAAGTTCAATGCAAAAGCAAATGCGAGTATACAAGTTTTCAATATATGTATAAGCATAAAAGTTTTTAAAACGAATCCACATGGCAACTTAAGTTATTCAAGATAAACGTAATCATGGCATGCGATAATCCTAGTCAATCCTCTGTTACGCAATAAAGAATGATGTTTTAACATGACCACAAGTCTACGGGCGGTGCGTTACTTCTATAGCGCTATACATGTTAAATGGAGGCTCGTACGAAGCTAATGACTATGACATCACATAAGTATCACCCAAGTTCACGTATCAAGCATAACAAGTAGTTTCATGTATAAGGATTGTTTTGTGCATGCATAAAGAATAAGTTTGCGTGTAAGTTTATATATTAACATGTTACACCCCAAAAGTGGTAAACGAAAAAAGGGGGTTGGAGTATACTCAAGGTTTTGCAAGCTTTCCACTTGCTAATCCCGCGAGAGTTGTTGGCAGATTAGTTTGGAGCACCTTGTCCTTCTACACGAAGAAACATAGGTAGATGAGTATGGAGATTTTAAAGGAAGATTACAGATTCGGAGATTTAAATTACATGAAATTAACATATGAAAAAGTAATCATCTAATCATATAATACTTGTTTGACACTATGAAACCCCAAGGGTTAGAATGTTTTCATGGGTAAAATACCCATTAGAATCATACCAAATTATTAAGTCTTAGATGATGTAATCTAGTACTTTGACAAATGAACACTAAATCATCATCAAAGGTTCGATTATTTGGATAATATTTAAGTAGTATATAATGTTCATTATGTCATATAGGTCAAGCGTGAGGTAGGAGGATGAATCCCCCATTTAGGAACCTCTTTGTTTATCATATAAGTCGGGTAGGAGGTAGGAAGAACAAGTCTTCCATTTAGGTACCTCTTGGTGTTCACCATTACACTTGTTGTTATAAACAATCAAGGAAGGTCATGAACATAGAATAAGAAAGGAAATAACTACAACTAATCTAAGAAATCATCAAGTAATGTGTGGATTTTTAGTAGGATAGCCCAAGCTAGTTCTCTAATCACACAAACATCAAGCTTTGAGCTTGTTCACTACTTGTAGGTCTAATACACTTGTAGAGACTTAAGCATGTTTAGTTTAGTGTACATAATAGGACCCGGATTTTTTCGGGGTGCCACATTTTCGTACACAAGGAAAGAAAAAGAGAGAAGAAAGAAGTGATTGAAGATGAGTTGGTGTAAAATTGATTAAAATGTCTTTATCTATTTTTTTTTAATTTTGCCATAAAACAAACATAATGAAGTATGATTAAGCGTATGAATGTTGTAATTAAGTATCGTATGCATTCAAAATATGTATGATTAGCATGTTTCACGTATTTGCATGTTTAACGCATAGTTTCCAAGAATTACGAATATGTATCGATTGTTTCATGAAATTAAACGTATGAACATGTATGAAGTATGTATAACACGAATTTAAAGAAATACGAATTTTATTTATGATTCAAGTCTCGGATTTTACAACGATTACAAGAACACAAGAATTCCAAAAATAGAAATACAAGCAAGACCTTCCAATTATGGAAAGTACGAAGAAGCAGGGCGTTACATTATGCCTCTCTTTCCTGCATACCAAACACTACCTTAAAGAATGAACGCGTTTCCACTATGCAACCTCTAGGATTTCCAATCCCAATGTTCCACATATTCGAACCGTGTCGTTGCCAAAAATAATACATTAGAAAAACATGCTTAAAACGTCAACCGACAATTTCTAAAAATCGTTGTATGCATAACACGAAAAAAGTACAGCTTTGTCCGACATTTGTCGACCTAGTCAATGAAAATTAAGTCTAATACACTTGTAGAGACTTAAGCATGTTTAGTTTAGTGTACATAATATGACCCGGATTTTTTCGGGGTGCCACATTTTCGTACACAAGGAAAGAAAAGGAGAGAAAAAAGAAGTGATTGAAGATGAGTTGGTGTAAAATTGATTAAAATGTCTTTATCTATTTTTTTTTTAATTTTGCCACGTGTCTTAGCTCCATCCAGTAGCATTCTCATCAAAACCATACTCCTCATTTGATCTCTCCCTAAGAAAATAATGCAAAACAACATAACTTTAGGGCTCAAATAGGGTATCATAGCTAGGGTTTTAAACCCTTATTCTGGTATCCATATTTTTGGTGAGCTAATAGAACTTGGTTTGATATAAAAACCCTGTAATAATAGTTTTTTTTTGAACGGCTAAATTCATCACACATGTACTTTATAGAATTAATCCACAACCGTTTGATTAAAGAATACATCACAGATTTATTAATTAGAGCATTCACATCCATGCCATCAAATTATGTGTGTAGAGTTTTTATAATATAAAGAGTATAAAAAGTTGTGAGTTGAGTAGAGAGAAAATGTTACTGTTCATCTTTATATTTGGGGGACAGTGTTCACCCCCTATAATTTTTTAATATATTTTGAAAGTGGTTGTGAGTGGAGAAGAAAGAAAAGCTAATGATAAATGTATAAGAAAGGTGGAGATACAATAGGAAGTTTATTGGCTAGGAAGGATAGGAAGTGATCTTGACCATCCATTAAGTTAATCAAGGGCTAAGATTAAATCAGGGAAATTGAAAGGAAGAAAAGAGGCGCGTGAGTTTGTTCAAGGGCATTCTAGTCAATCCAAGCCAATAGTTTCTCTCTCCTCCAATTCCCCCCCATTTTTTAAACGTTAATAACTCTTTCATACGACATTATTTTTTTATAAAAATTGCACCAAAAAAACGAGCGTTTTTTTATCTTTAAAACGAGTATACTATTGCTATATTTAAAAAAAAATTTAAAACCCAGTTGCGTAAAACGCAATAGAAAAACCACCAGTTACGTAAAACGCAATGAAAAAAAAACCTAAAAAATGACATTTTTCTAAAACGCAATGCACAAAAAACACAAAGAAATGACTTATTTGTAAAACGCAATGGCCATAAAACACATAGAAATGTCTTATTTGTAAAACTCAATGGCCAGAAAACACATAAAAATGTGTTTTACCTAAAACGCAATGCACAAAAAACACAAAGAAATGACTTACTTGTAAAACGCAATGGCCAGAATACACTTAAAATGTCTGTTTTCTAAAACGCAATGGACTGAAAACACATAAAAAAGTGTTTTACCTAAAGCGCAATGCACCGAAAACACAAAGAAATGTCTTATATGTAAAACGCAATGGTCAGAAAACACTTAAAAATGACTCATTTCTAAAACGCAATGGACACATAAAACTGTCTGTCACTGTGAACTGTCTGAATTGTCTACGAATTACTGTCTTCGAAATCAGCCAATTTCTGGAAAATTAATTTTTCTGATGCGTTGGACCCCGCCAGGGGTTGCCCCTTGGACCCCGCCAGGGGCTGCCGCCCCCGGACCCCCCGCAAAGATCGTAAAACGCAATGACTAAATCAAAAACCCAGATCGTGAAAATGAAATTAAAGAATTTCTTACATAGATTGAAGTCGATTTCTTCATCAATTGACGAAATTTGAATGATAGAAACACTTATCAACGCTCGAATCAAACGAATCGAGTGATTATCTCCAAAATCACCGGAAAAAACGAGATTTTTTTATGAAATTAAACTGGGTTTTCTTCAAAAAAAGCTGAAGAACACGTTGATCGGGTTCTGAATCATTGATTGGTGATGAAAATCGCACTATAATGTAGTGATTATTGAGATAGAAAGTGAAGAAATAGTTGAAGATGGTGGGTTTTTGAATTTACTGGGTTTTGAAAAAGGAAGAAGAAGGAGTTGGATTGACTAAAATACTATTTCTCTTTATTTTAAAATTTGTCACATGTCATAATCGTATGACTTCCTATCATTCTTAGCGAAAATTAACTTCCTATTTGATCTTTTCTCATATTATTTAATTGAAAATAACTATTTAGTGAAAATATGATTGAATGAATATGAATGGTCTTAGGTCTCCATTTACTCATTTAGATGTTTATTTCAAACCATATATTCTATTTGGCGAATTCCCAATTCCGGTTGGATTTTTTAATTGGAAATCCGGTTTATATCTTTTGTATATATGAACGTTATTTTCCGGTTCTATCTATCTAAACTTTCAGCGCCTCAACCAACCAGTAACCGTTTACACAACCAGATATGAATTTGTTTTCTTCCCTTCAGATATTTTTCTCGATAACGCTAAATCACTGCTCTCTCACACTCTTCCTGCATCAACAGACGGTCTACCTTCAACTATTCAATCCATTTTTTCATGTAAGTCTTCTTCATTTATCTGCAAATAAACCAGATAGCGATTTGTAATTTTTACAGGATCAATGAGTGATTAGGGAATCACAATTGAAATGCAATGCTGATGAACTTAATGTGTTCTACAATCAATAAGCATTTTTTTGTAGAATAACATGTTGTTTATTTAGATTAAGAGAGACTTTTAAATAGGCTGCTTGCTTGTAATCTCTTCATGTATTTTTTTTCTTACTATTATTAATATGTGGATTGCTGTTTGTAGGTTGACATTCAAATTTGGAGTAAATTGCTTCCTAATTTACCCAAGAAGTTGCCAGTGCAAGTATGAAGGGGCACCCGGAAGTTCTGATGCCCAGCCGAAAGAGAAATTTAAGCGCGATAGTCTCTACATAAACGACCAAGGGAAATTCAAACACTTCAATCATAAAAAAGTTTCAAGGAAAAGGGGTATGTAGTTATGTATCACTGTTCTAAGTTTAGTTGAGTATGGGCCAAATCCTAATGGGCTGGTCTAAGGTGGGCCCAGCAGTGGTGGATCCAGAAGTTTTTTCCGAGGGTTCGTTTTGGTAGATTCTCACTAATTTTTTCCAAATCATGCAAGGTTTCCACTAATTTTTCCATTTTTTCCAAACCAAGGGTGGGGCCCAGACCAAGTTGAGCCGCTAAGGCTCATTGGTCCGGGCCCAAAATGAGGGTACCGTCTACAAGTACTACTTGTTTAAAACATCCTTTGATTCTTAATTTGGAACATAGTATAACATGTGTATTGTGTTCATGATAATATCGCGTTTAACGTGTGTTATGTTTGTCTATGTATAGGTGGTTCTTTAAGGGGGCAGGGATGGAAATATGGATCAGGATTTGTGGATGGAATATTCCCAGTGCTGAGCCCTGATGCTCAGCAGATTTTGAATTTCATGAAAAAGGAGATGGATTTGAACAGGGTATGGGATGCTCTTAGTAGTCTTCCTCCTACTCACACTACATGGGATGACATCATCAGCGTTGCTGTTCAACTTCGTCTCAATAAAAGATGGGATCCGATCATAACGGTAACAGCCATTTTCTTCTGTTGGTATTACGAAAGCAAGTATTACAATGATAAACATTAAATATTTAATAATATGGTTTAGTAGTTTGTTTGCAATTAAATAGACTATGAGTGACTTTCAACTTGTTTGGCCCGTTTGACCTGTTCTTTTTTTTTTTCTGTAGTACTTTCCAAATATTAATGCGCTATTATCTCAATCATCTTCGTTTGATCAAATATTAAAATTACTCTCGTTACAGATGTGTGAATGGATATTGTACAGGAGTAGTTTCCAGCCTGATGTAATCTGCTACAATTTACTTATCGATGCTTTTGGACACAAGTCATGCGCTAACAAGGCAGAGTCTACTTATTTGAACCTTCTAGAAGCTAGGTGCATTCCTACTGAGGATACTTATGCACTTCTTCTGAGGGCCTATTGTACATGTGGATTACTAGAGAAAGCCGAAGTTGTCTTTGTGGAAATGCAGAAATACGGTCTTTCACCAAGTACGTCTTGACTCTTGACCATTGACTTTGACTTCTTCATGAACGGTTTGTTTAAGTCTAAACGATGCTATTTGTTTCTTGCAGGTGCAGTGGTGTATAACGCGTATATTGATGGGCTAATGAAGGGTAGAAACACGCAGAAAGCTATAGAGATCTTTCAAAGGATGAAGAGAAATAGCTGCCAACCCTCAACCGATACCTATACAATGTTGATCAACTTATACGGGAAGGTGATAAGTAATAACAGTTGTAGTTCTGTTGAATACAGTTAATAACAATGCCAGTAAATTCATACTAAGTGAAGTTATGATTTACTTTGCAGGCAAACCGTTCGTACATGGCTTTGAAGGTTTTCCAAGAAATGAAGAGTCAAAAGTGCAAACCAAATATCTGTACTTACACCGCTTTGATAAACGCATTTGCTCGAGAAGGCCTCTGTGAGAAAGCAGAGGAGATATTCGAACAGCTACAGGAAGCTGGGATCGAGCCCGATGTTTACTCTTATAACGCACTAATGGAAGCCTACAGGTGACTCCTAACCCCCCCCCCCCCCCCCCCCCCCCTTCCCCTTTTTGCATAAATGCATTTTTTGATTTTTTTCATTAAAAACTCATAACGTATATGTTATGATTTCCATCAGTCGGGCAGGATTTCCTTATGGTGCGGCAGAAATCTTTTCGCTTATGCAGCATATGGGCTGTGAACCAGATAGAGCATCATTTAACATTATGGTTGATGCGTATGGAAGATCTGGTCTTCATGAAGGTAAAAGAAAAAGCTAATCAATAGAGCCTCATTCAACATTATGTTTATGATATGATTCTCGAACCCTATAATAGTAATGTAATCTTATTCGCGATTGTGCTTAGATGCTCGATTAGTCTTTGAGGAGATGAAGCGGCTAGGAATTGAACCAACCATGAAGTCACATATGGTCCTTCTATCAGCCTATTCGAAAGCCGGTAACGTGTCAAAATGTGAAGAAATAGTGAGCAAAATGCACAAGTCAGGGCTCGAGCCGGATACATTCGTGCTCAACACAATGCTAAACGTTTATGGGCGAATGGGTCATTTCAAAAAGATGGAAGAAGTTTTAGCAGTTATGGAAAACAGACCGTATGCACCCGACATCAGCACTTACAACATCTTGATCAATATGTATGGACGTGCAGGCTATTTTGAACAAATGGAAGAAATTTTCAGACTGTTACCAGCTAAGAATTTGCAAAGGGACGTGGTGACGTGGACTTCTCGTCTTGGAGCATATTCTAGGAAGAAACAGTACACGCGATGCTTACAAATCTTTGAAGAAATGATCACCGATGGATGTTATCCCGATGGAGGTACCGCAAGAGTTCTTCTTTCGTCTTGTTCTACCAAAGAGCAAGTTGAACAAGTGTCTTTAGTTCTTAGGACAATGCATAAAGATATGAAAACCGAGCTACAATAATGACAAAAGCGACTCAAACATACGTCTCGATAATACAATCAGAATTTAATTATTACAAATCCACGTTTAAGTAAAGCAATCTACACATACACGGGTACACACACGCTACACGTGTTTATTAGGTGGGATGATGTCTTCATTGTGGAAGCTTGTTAAGCTTGCAATAGACATAATCCTTGTACTTCTTAGTCTTGAACTTTGCTGGATTGTCTTGAGTGATGAGCTTTGGAATTGGTCCAACCTCAAACTCTGGTGGTGGCTCCAAGAACATTGGCCATGACATTCTTGTCTTCTCCTTGTTCACTGTTGTTCTGTGATACACACTCTTATACTTCCCATTGCTCAATATCTGCCAACATAATGAAACTAGTTGAACCGAACCGTGATTACCTCTAATGATTACCAAATTCGATCCAATGAAAGTTTACCTCGATTTGGTCACCAATGTGAACAATGAGAGCATTGGGGATGTAAGCAACATCATACCAATGATCATCTTTGAACACTTGTAGACCTTGAACTTCATTAGGTACAAGTATAGTGATGGAAGACATGTCTGTATGGGGTACTACCCCTAGAGCAAGGTCAGGACATGGGCATGGTGGGTAGTAGTTTATTTTCAGCATGTAGATCAAGTCTTCACCACCCAATCCTTGTTTCACTTCACCATCTTCTAGTCCAAGGCCTCGCGATAACAAACCGAGCAAGTTGTCTGCCACCGGTATCAAGCTTTGCACGTATTGCTCGTTTGTCTCTCTGTTCCATACACATATATAATAAGCAAAAATAAACGAAAGATCTAGTATGTGTGTGTGCGCGTACGCTTATATACACATATAAAAACAAATTTCCATAAATAATTGTGCTTAGACTATAAATCTCACACTCATTTCTCTTTTAACTTTTCAAGTACTAATATACTATACTTTAGTCCATCTTTAAGTTATAACATAAAAACCCTTTAAAATAATCCACATAAAGCCTAATTGTCTCTTCACTCTTCACTAAGCAATTAAGCATAATTCAGGATTAAAAAACAATCTGTTTAAAAAAAAGAACACATTTAAGATTGACTATATATTTTAAGACTAGATAAAAAGTGCACTTTTTAACTAAATAATGTTAATTAAATGATAATCATAAAAAGATATATTTCATAACACCATGTAAATTCATGACACAAAAAATAATAATAAAAAATTGATTCAGTTGTCCATTTCATAATTATGGTAGTTGATACATTGTATATTATTTTGATCAAACTAATCCAGTAGATATTTAAAAATGAATTAAAGATATAATGTGGATATTAAAAATGAATTAAAGATATAATATTGCTAGACAAATGGAACCAGTGTCCTGATGACCATCTAGCAATTCAATGTCAAAACCTAGTTGTCGGTTTTGGTTTAAGGTTTCAGTTTTCCGAATAATATATTATTTTTTGGTCGGCTGAATTCTAATTCAGAACTCCCACAGCAGGATGTTTAATAATATTTAATTTAATAATTAAAGGTTTTCGAAGTACACATCAGTTTAACATACATTGGTGGACCACCCATGTGTGCCTCTAAAAAGACAAGAAAATAAGCCAAGTTTTACGACTTTATTACCTTTTTGAGAGGGATGAAAATGGGTCGGGTTCGGGTTGGGTATTAGTAATCTTATACCCATATTTGTTTGTATAGGGATGACAATGGGTCGGGTTCGGATCGGGTATTGGTAATCCCATACCCATATCCGCTTGTAAAATTGTGTCCTATACCCGACCCAATACCCATCGAGTATTTGTCAGGTAATTACCCGTAGGGTATCGGGTATACCCACGGATATCATGTATACCATTAGATTGTTAAAAGATATATGTTGGGGTTTCCAAATACATTTTCTTTACTATTATATATTTTATTTATACACCAACTATTATAAATTAAAAACGTACATACATAATATAAGTTTTATCGTAAATTAATAATAACTTTATAATACTTATACACTTATATGTATTTATACTTCAGAACATACAAAATATAAATATTATTATCAAATACATATAAATATTTATTATTTCACACTATGAACGTACTAAAATAAATCACTAATAGACAAGGGTTAGTGGAAAATAAAAATATAAATTAAAAAAATCCGGGTATATAGTTCGGATAAATAGGTATGTGGTTTCAGGTAATCGGGTCAGGTATCACCTAATCCCATACCCGACTCATACCCGCGAAAATTTTTAAAACTAGTCCCATACCCGGCCCCATACCCGTCAGGTATCGGGCATACCCATCCCATTTGTGTCGGGTTTCTGGTATACCTGTCGGTCTCGGGTATTTTTGCCATCTCTATAATTTATTATATTATATTACTTTTTGGTTATTATCACATATTATTTTAATTATTTATAACTCATCAAATATGGAAGAAAGATATGAGAGTTCTTTCCTGAATTCGAAAGAGAGTACTTGGTTAGCTTTTTGTTTATCGTTTTCTGTTTAAGTGTTGGATTGATGCACTGAAAGAGAAAGATTGTTACGACTAATAATAAAAAATATATATACCTGTAAATTTGTATGTCTTTTTACGTTTTAGATCCTAAAATAGATTGAGTCGCTTCTTGAATGTCTTTTTACTTTTTACTTTTTACTATTTTCCCCCGTCTTTTTATTCCAAGCTATCGATTAAATCTCAATATTATTTGCAACTACATGCTTGGTAGACTTTATGCATATAAGAACATGTTTCACATCATATTTTTTTTGTTGTTCTCATGTTAATTAATTTAACTAATATATTAAAAAGATTAAAATTAATGTGTTTAGGAATTAAGGAATATGTTTATCTAATTGAACATGCATTAAACACAAAAACAATGAAAGAAAAATAAAACCTGTAAGAAGGAGGGTTCTTTGGCCAAAATTGATAGTTAATGGCAGAAGGTGGCCACACCCTATGAAACAAATGATCCACCCAGCCTTTCTTCCCTCCAACTTCCTTTTGAAGCTTTGTTCCATACCCTTCAACACCTTCATACCCAATTGGTTTAGCAATAACTTCTTTTTCTTCTTGTGGTAACTCAAAGAAATCTTTTCCAGCATTTTGTAACTTGGATATGAGTTCGTTTGGTATCCCATGGTTGACGACCTGAAAAATCCCCCAACTCTTACTTGCTTCAGAGATTGAAGCCACGAGAGATTGGTGATCAGAGTTACTGACGTCAATCACTGGGACTTCAAGCACCACCCCATGTATGGTGGTCGTTGCTGGTTGTTCATTTTCCAATCTTATGAACTCGCTTGGGATTGTGCCTTTTAAGTTTGAGAGTGAGGCTATTTCTTGAACTCTCTCGATCTCCATTGTGTGGTGTCACTTAATGTTTTGTTTGTGCTTTGGTGTTCTTTTTCCCTCCTTTATATAGGTCTATTTTTGTAACTACCTCCCTGTTTTTTCCCTAAATGATCTTTTAATGTTTTGAAACTGAAAAATGTCAAAATTTACATTATGTTGCATTATATTTTCAAACATTTTCTAGAATTTAAGTTTTTTAGAGAACAAGCAATTGTGTGGGATTAACTCTAATCCAAACTGGCCTATCTATAATATATGTGACTCTTATATGTGTCATTTTGAAACTTACATCAACAAAATCGAAAATAGTAAGAATATCTCTTAAATTTGGTAAGAGAAATAGCTCTATCGCATGGATCTAGTAAACCATGTAAATTTTCCCAACAGTAAATTGATAATTTTCATTTTATTGATATCGACTCTAAATTATTTAAAATAATGTCTAAACGGTATGCATTTAACTAAAACTGAACACGGAATATTTTTTTTCATAAAAATGTCTTTTTAATGTTCTAAAAAATATGACATATTTTTCATAAAAATGTCTTATTAATGTTCTAAAATTTATGACAAAGTAAAAGATGAAAATTGGCATTAGTTACTTCAATTTTTTCATTGTATCCAAAACTTATGTTTGGATAACAAGCAATTGTGTGGAATTAAGTCCAATCCGCCAAATATAACTCTGTAATTTCTAAACCTATAAGGGAAAATATCAAATAGAAACTTTATTTTGGCTAGGAAATGTAGGAAATAATAGGATTATGATATGTGGCAAAATTTAAAATAAAGAGGAAGGGTATTTTAGTCAATCATATCCTTTTCTTCTTCCTTCTTCTTCCCAGTAACATCAAAACCCACCATTTTCAAAACTCACCATCTTCAACCATTTCTTCACTTTCTATCTCAATAATCACTACATTATAGTGCGATTTTCGTCACCAATCAATGATTCAAACACCCAATCAACGTGTTCTTCAGCTTTTTTGAAGAAAACCCAGTCTATATGTATTTCTGTTAACTAGAAGGGCAATTCGACCATATAAAATGACCGAATTGCCCTTCTCGTTAACAGAAAAAATAGATGAAGTTAACCCACTTGGCTAAAATGACGACGTTTGAAACTATTTGGACTAAAATGACGACCTTTGAAACTATTTGGACTAAAATGACAACGTTTCAAACCTTTGGACTGAACTGACAAAATGACCAAACCACATGGACTAAAATGGCATTTAACTCACTAAACTATATTATCAATTTAAATAGGTTTATCACCGTCGCCGCGTTGCGGCGAACTTCTTTTGTTATTTAGTTTGTGTTTACATGTGTTTTAAAATCACTACGAGCGCGTTGCGCACGGATGAAACCCGTGGTCAGAGATGAGCAAATGATACTGGGTACCGGTACTGAATTTCCCGAACCAAAAGATCTTAAGTACCAATTGAGTACCGACTTTTGGCGTTCCTGGTACCGGTTCGCTACCGGTTTTTACCTTGATATACCGGTACCGTAACCAGTATTTTCGGTACTAGTACCGAGTCGGTATCGGTTGGAACCGAGCTTATCCCTACCCCTAAAACTTAAAAATAAAAATCATTAAAAGTTGAAGAAAATCAACAAAAAAAGTTGTAGGATACCGTTGTTGTTCGTATGGTACCCGTGATTGGAGATGAGCAAATGGTACTGGATAGCAGTACCGAATTTCCCGAACTAAAAGATTTTCAACATAAATTCGGTACTGACTTTTGGCGTTTTCTGTATCAGGCCGATGCCGGTTTTACCTTCATGTACCAATACCAAACATGACCGTACAAGTATTTTCGATACCAGTATCGGTTCGATACCCCGGTTAACACCAAGCTTATCCCAACCCGTTATACAAAAAAAAAATCATTAAAGTTAAGAAAAATATGAAAATGTATTTAACTTAAAAGGTAAAAAAAATAACTGTTATTATAATATCTATACTATATAATAAAACAAACCTATTTGGAACATATGTCATTCAATGAGGGCATCATTTATAGGTAAATTTTAAATTTTAAATTAAAAAGATTTAAATATTATATTAGAATTTTATTTTGATTGTAAATCTAAAGTCTAAAATGTGTTTTAAATCTAATCTATAATTTATGGATTTAATTTTGATTTGAAATATTTAAATAAAAACCCATAAAATTAATAACCATTTAATCAATTAAACGTTAATATGAAGGTAGCATATTAATTAACGGATAAACCAAATAAAATGTTTTTTTTTCCAAATATTAATATGGGGGTAATCTTTTTTTTAGTTTAAAGCATCTTCCCTTTATTTTTTTATGCAAGCTTTATATATTATACTAGGTTAGAACCCCGTGTAATACACGGGTTGAATAAATGTAATTTTATATACTAAATAATAAAATAATACATCTTTGAAAATCTCATTTATTACATGGGTTGAATAAATGTAATTTTATATATTAAATAATAAAAAAATTATATCTTTAAAAAACCCGTGTATTGTACGGGTTGAGTAACTTTAGTTTTATATATTAAATAATGAAAAAAGTTACATTTTTAAGAAGCTCATGTATTGTATGGGTTGAGCACATTTAGTTTTATATACCAATCAATAAAAAGTTATATCTTTATATACCCTGTGTATTATATGGATTGAACAAATCTAATTTTGTATACCACATAATAAAAAAGTTATATTTTTAGAAACGCAGTGTATTACACGAGTTGCATAAATATAATTTTGTATAGTAAATAATAAAAATATTATATCTTTAAAAAACCTCATTTATTACACGGGTTGAACGAATCTAATAAAAAATTATATCTTAAAAAAATTAACGGATATACTCGATATATGATGGATGAGGTGATTGCGGTGACGGTTCTTATAAATGTCACGTATACATAGTGAATACCGTATTTGAGTTGAGAGTTGAACACGAAAATAAAAGTATGATACCAATAAACATTGATTAATGTTTTTGTTTACTCCTTATAAACATTTTTAAAATAGGTTATACCCTTAACTACTTTAATCTTTCTATACTAATAAATGAAAATCTTTTTTAACATGTGTCGATCTCTGGTGCATCCTTGTCTTATATTTCAATTTCTTTTTCCTATTAAACGATAGTTTAACTAAATATAATTTTGATAAGGATAATAATTTTATTTTATCAAACTTTGAATTAATATTCTCCTTATCTTATTTTTCAATTTTTTCCTATTAAACAATATTTAACTAAATATAATTTAGATAAGGATAATAACTTTTTTATCAAGTTTCTATTCTCATTTAAATTAGATTTAGTTAAAATATTTTTTAATACTATTATTATTTAATATTTAATAGGATACATAAATAAGAAAATTATATTATATCACAAACTTCATGGATCTCTCTTATTGATTTACTATTTATTTTATTTTTCCCGCTTATTAATAATCATCTAATATTTCATTGGTTCTATCACGTGTAATACACATGTTTCTAACCTAATAATAAATAAAAAAAACAAAGTAAAAATTTAATAGGTAAATAGTACATCGAATTTATCATTTAAATACATATCTTGACGACCATACATGTTAATCGATTACATTATATTTATTTAACTCGTGCAATATACGGGGTATTTTAAAAATATAACTATATTGTTTATTATATAAAATTAAATTTAAGCAACCCGTGTATAACACGGGGTTCTAAGCTAGTTTAATAAAATAAATAAATCAATTACATTATATTAATTTATAACATTGCAGGTAAGTAAATCTCCACGATTTGTTTTGTGTACAAATTGTTTTTTTTTTCTTAATCAAATCGAGAGGCCAGGTTTAGATAAATAATTTGAAATCTAATAGATATTTCAAAATATTATATTATCTCCTATATAAATTGTTTTAATTTATATTAAATTTAATTTTATATTTACTTTTTAATTAATATTAATTGTTTATAATTAAATAGGATAGATGGCTCCAATGAATGACATGTGTCCTCTGGTTTCTAGATATAGATTACTTAAAAGTTTGTTCATCTTTGTTTTTTCAAACAATATTCCAATCGAATAACTTTGTATTTGAAACTATGTATAAGCTGTTTATATGTTATTAGTAACTTAAACTAAGAATTGTTGTTTTTAACTTGTGCTATTAATAGATAATATTCATGTTAATTATTTATTAAACAAATAAAGTATTAATAACAATCATAAAGTTATTTGTTTAATGAAATTAATAAATAGGAAGAGTTACATAATTGTTTTTGTTATTTGATATTAATCAATCTTCATCATAAAAACAATTAGCGACGTTCTATATCATTACACTAATAATCAAACATAAAACTTTAGAGTATGTATGTAACTAAATAGCATTTCAATACGTCAATCCTATCACATTTAATTAAGATTGTATTATTAATCATGTGATTAAAATAGGATTCCAAGACGTCTTAATCCTCTCGTATTTTAATAAATAAAATGTATATCAAAGTTTATTTTTTAAAACATATCTTAACGACTATATGTGTAATACACGGATTTAATCAACATGTACAATACAATACACGGGGTTTTTTAAAGATATAATTTTTTATTATTTAATATATAAAACATATATTCATTCAACCCGTGTAATAAACGGGGTTCTAACCTAGTTAAAATAATCAAAGTATTAAAAAAACTATATATATAATTATAATATTAAAACCTCTTTGTCTGGACTTAAATTCAGGACCTTCAAGAGAAGCAAAGCTTCTCACCTCCCTCTTAACGACTAGTCCAAAAGATCATTGGTAAGACAAGTACTATTCCTTAAGTATATTTTTTAATATATAGATAATATATAGATAATAATATTTGTTTTTATTTTTGTAATTTTGTAATGTAATGAAAAGATGTAAAAAGCATAACATAACATGGGTATGTGTTTGTCTGGTAATGGTAGGGGTCATTTTCACAAAAATAGTGCGTTGCAGTTGACGTGGTTGAATATCGTCCGGCCGATAGAACTACCGAACCGCACTCGAACCCAGCGACCACATCGATGATAATCGTACCATGCATTCAATACCACAAGATACGTAATTAAAAAGTCCATTTATTGGAGACTAATTAAGTGAACCCGTGACATTTCACCGATAAAGCCTTTTTCTTCTTTTCTTATTTAATGGTACCAACATTAGCAGGCAGACCAGGTTGGTTGGTCACACGGGTTAAAGTGTTCAAGGTATAATGGGTTTGGGGGTAGAACATGCTCCCAACAAAATGAGTTCAGGACAATAAGTCATTTTGATAAAAGATAATACTAATTTGGTTCGAGCAAAAACGGATTTATTCATAAATGGATCCTGGTCTAAATTGTTTTAGAATTAAAAAAAATGTCAAACTAAATTTCACCCACTATAATTTTTATGATGGCTAGTGGCGAAAGATGAAGGTAACGTCGTAGTATCGGTGGTGGTGGTCGCTTGGCGGCTTGGCAGTAGTAATGGGGTGATGACCGCTGAGGTAGAAACTAGATAATAGTTTGGATTTAAATTTACTTGACAAAGTGGCAAATGCTTTCTTGGGTTTTTTCATGTAAATAAATAACAAAATGCACATGAACTGGTAAAATTCTTCCGCTTTGTGGGAATTTGGTCGACATCAATTAGATTTATTACAGGATCAATATGGTACAAACACTCGGTTCCCAAAAAATTAAAGTTGCAATATGCCCAAAAGAAAATCGACATATGTTTTACATCGATAGAAAACCGTTTAAACAAATTTTGTTACGGGTATCTATGACGTTCAGTCAGAATCGATGTGATACCAATATTGTTGGGACAATATCGGTTCGGTTCGTTATGGTACCGGTATGTCACCGACACTCGCAATGACTTATGATATAAAAAGGCACTCAATTGTGAATACAACTCCGTTTTCAAAGAAATTTATGTTAGAAACCATAAACACGAATACCGATGATTTTTAACTCAGTACCATTCTTAATGGTAAAATATAGAAAAAAATCATTTGATATTGTTTAAAATATTAGTAAATAGTACTTAGATGATACTGTAAATTTTAACATGTGCTTAAGAGTATGTGTAATGGAGTGGTATACCGTACTGATTAACATGGTCCTTGTACCTGTGTTCAATTTTATGGTTCCCTTTTTAATAGCGAATTTCATGCCACTACCGTAGTGAATCGAACCAAAACCGACTAAACATCGGTACCGGTACCTGTATTTTTTTATTTCTTTTGTTTCTGATAAACTGACACAGTATTACTACCATACACTACCGAACAACATCGGTATTGGTACCTATATTCATTTTTATGCTTTCCGGTTTCGATAATTTTTGTTTATAAAATTTTGTCTACAATGATAAACGAATATCGGTACCAGTACCGTCGCGATATGAACCATCGATATGAGTCGAACAACATCGGTGTCGGTACCAGTGTTCGTTCTTATCATTTTTGGTCGATGTAAAACAAGTGTTGATTTATATACTGAGTGCATGTGTCGCACCAATTAATGAACCGAACTGACTTATCAGATGTCCATGATAACATACTGCCACAACACGCAGACAAATAAACTGGTATAATATATATATATATACATATATATATATATATGTATATATATATATATAGGTAGAGGATCCTGTACAAAGTGGAACTTTTGTGAGAAGTGTGAGAAATAATTTGGGAGTGACAAGTGTCCTTTATCCTAATTAATTCAAAAGGGTATATTAGTAATTTGACATTCTTATCATTTAATTGATTTCCAAGATAACTGCAAAAAAAAAAAAAAAAAAAAGCTGGCGATGAGTTTTTACAGGGATTGATTCGAATTTTGAATTAGAAGAAATTTTAGGAAACATATTTGTTTTTACGATTTTATACATCTGATTGTTTTATCTTCTTCATCATCTTTTAATCGCAACATCTTTTAATCATACATTGTTCATGGCGTGGTGTTTTAAACATCTGGAGACATTGACTATGATTCAAGTCATGGTGTTTTATCTGGAGACATTGTTCATGGCGTGGTGTTTTAAACATCTGGAGACATTGACTATGATTCAAGTCATGGTGTTTTATCTGACTTGAATTCCAGATAAAACACCATGACTTGAATCATAGTCATGGTGTTTTAAAATCTGGGAATGTTTTGTATTGATTGTCCAGATGTTAATACACCATGGATGTAATCACAATACAATGTTTTTTGGATTCCAGATAAAACACCATGACTTGAATCATAGTCAATGTCTCCAGATGTTTAAAACACCATGCCATGAACAATGTCTCCAGATGTTTAAAACACCACGCCATGAACAATGTCTCCATATAAAACACCATGACTTGAATCATAGTCATGGTGTTTTAAAATATGGGAATGTTTTGTATTGAATCATAGTCATGTTTTGTATTGAACAATGTCTCGAGATAAAACACTATGATTCAAGTCATGGTGTTTTCTAGATTCCAGATAAAACACCATGACTTGAATCATAGTCATTTTATCCAGATGTTTTAAAACACCATGCCATGAATCTGATTACAGTTCTTCTAAACGTAAAACACCACGCCTTGAATCTTATATAAAACAAAGAGGCTTTCGATTTAGATCTTGATCATTAATTCCGATATTTAAGGAAAAAGGAGTGAATGTAGGTGTTTTTGATTGTGTAGGATACGGTTACCATATTTGAAACATTGAAAAAGACACTATTGCCCTTTAATTTTACATAAGGTCCCTCTAATTAAAACACAATTTACATTTTTATACCCTATTGATCTCAACCATTAGATCAAATATCCAATGGTTTAAAACACTTCTTACCCTTCTCACATTTTAAACACTTTTTACAATATCCCTACCCTATATATATATATATATATATATATATATATATATGGGAAGGTTCATTTGAGAAGAAATTTAATGTGAGAAGAAAAAGAAGAAATGACATAATGGTAAAACATTAAATAATTTACAACTCCACCCATTAATTATATTATCTCTCATTAATAAAGAAAAAAACATTTTATCCTACACATTTTCAAAATTTATCCTACATATATCTTACACTTACCGAAATTTACCCTACGCATATCTAAATTTATCATACAAATTTAAGAATTTATCCTACACATACTAAAATTTATCCTACACATGTCGAAAATTGTCCTTTAGCCTGGAGCAGCTCCTGTTGCTAGAGCACCTTACAGGTTAGCACCAACCGAAATGAAGGAGTTAAGGACACAACTGGATGAACTGCTAGCTAAAGGTTTCATCAAACCTAGTTCGTCTCCTTGGGGAGCACCTGTCTTGTTTGTAAAAAAGAAGGATGGATCGATGCGTCTGTGCATCGATTATCGCGAGCTTAATAAAGTCACGATAAAGAATAGGTATCCTTTGCCGAGGATCGACGATTTGTTCGATCAGTTACAAGGGGCAAGTTATTTCTCGAAGATTGACCTGAGATCAGGCTACCATCAACTCAAGGTTAGAGATGAAGACGTACATAAAACCGCATTTAGGACTCGTTATGGTCATTATGAGTTCCTAGTGATGCCTTTTGGGCTCACTAATGCACCGGCTGCGTTCATGGATCTCATGAATCGCGTTTGCAAGCCGTACTTAGACAAATTCGTCATCGTTTTCATCGACGATATTCTTATCTACTCAAAGAACCAGGCTGACCATGAGAAACACCTTCTCTGTATTCTCAAACTCCTGCATCATGAGAAACTCTATGCCAAATTCTCTAAGTGTGAATTCTGGCTTCGAAAAGTCCAATTCCTTGGACATGTTGTCAGCGAGCGTGGTATCCAAGTGGATCCCGCTAAAGTGGAAGCTGT
The DNA here is from genome assembly GCF_002127325.2 of Helianthus annuus. Classification (NCBI taxonomy): domain Eukaryota; kingdom Viridiplantae; phylum Streptophyta; class Magnoliopsida; order Asterales; family Asteraceae; genus Helianthus; species Helianthus annuus. Next base: position 127,749,091 of record NC_035441.2, read on the forward strand.
CATGAATGGGCAAGAGCCAAAGACGCCTACAGAAATTCGTAGTTTCCTGGGGTTAGCAGGATATTACCGGCGTTTCATTGAAAATTTTTCAAGGATTGTTGCGCCCCTAACATCCTTGACCAAGAAGAAAGTAAAGTTTGACTGGGGACCTAAGCAGCAAGAGTCCTTTGATATTCTGAAGCAAAAGTTGAGCAACGCTCCTGTACTGACATTGCCTGAAGGTACCGAAGAGTTCGTAGTTTACTGCGATGCATCACACACTGGCATGGGGTGTGTGTTATGCAGAAGGGCAAGGTTATTGCCTATGCTTCAAGACAGTTAAAGGTGCATGAAAAGAATTACACCACCCATGACTTGGAGTTGGGTGCCGTTGTGTTCGCACTAAAACTGTGGAGGCATTATCTGTATGGTATCAAGTTTGTGATCTATTCTGATCATAAGAGCCTTCAACATCTGTTTGATCAGAATGATTTAAACATGAGGCAGCGCCTTTGGATGGAGACATTAAATGATTATGATTGTGGAATCAAATACCATCCCGGCAAGGCGAATGTAGTCGCTGATGCCTTGAGTCGAAAGGAAAGGGTGAAACCCATCCGAATCAATGCCAAGAGCATTGAAGTGAAGAATAATTTGATTGAAAGGTTGTTAGCTGCACAGAGGGAAGCTGTGTTGGAAGCTAACTATCCTAAAGAAAAGCTAGGAGTAACTGAGGAGCAGTTAACTCTTAGCAAGGACGGAATTTTACGGTTAAATGGACGAATATGGGTTCCAATTTATGGAGGACTACGAGATGTTATCCTCCAGGAAGCCCATAGTTCCAAATATTCTGTTCATCCTGGAGCTGATAAAATGTACCAGGATCTAAAGGCAAATTATTGGTGGATAGGCTTGAAAAAGTCTGTAGCCGCTTATGTAGCCAAATGCTTGACTTGTGCGCAAGTCAAAGCTGAGCATCAAAAGCCGTCAGGCTTGCTACAACAGCCTGAACTTCTCGAATGGAAGTGGGAAATGGTAACTATGGATTTTATCACCAAGTTACCTAAGACGAGGAAAGGAAATGATACAATATGGGTTATAGTTGATAGACTGACTAAGTCAGCACATTTCTTACCCATCAAGGAGACTTATAGCTCCGATATGTTAGCCCAGTTATACGTTGATAAGATTGTAGCCTTACATGGCATACCTGTGTCTATTATCTCTGACACGTCGCATTTTTGGAAAAGTTTCCAGCAATCTTTGGGCACACGTTTGAATTTCAGTACGGCTTACCATCCTCAGACAGACGGTCAGAGTGAGCGTACTATTCAGACGTTGGAAGACATGCTACGTGCATGTGCGATCGATTTGGGTGGTAGTTGGGATAAGAACCTACCATTAATCGAATTCTCCTACAACAATAGCTACCATACCAGCATTAAGGCTGCGCCCTTCGAGGCATTATACGGTAGAAAGTGTAGATCGCCCGTTTGTTGGGCGGAAATTGGAGATGTCCAATTGTCAGGACCAGAGATAGTCTTCGAAACGACGGACAAGATTGTCCAGATTCGAGACCGTCTCAAGGCTGCCCGAGATAGGCAGAAAAGTTACGCAGATCCACAGCGTAAAGATTTTCACTTCGAAGTAGGTGATAAAGTGTTGCTTAAAGTATCACCCTGGAAGGGGGTGATGCCTTTCGGTAAGAAAGGCAAACTAAGCCCGAGATACATAGGACCTTTCGAGGTTATCGAACGTGTCGGATCCGTTGCCTATAAGTTAAACTTACCAGAAGAGCTCAGTGGAATTCACAATGTGTTCCACATCTGCAATGTAAAGAAGTGCTTTGCTGATGAATCATTGGTGATACCACATAAAGATGTGCACATAGATGAGAGCTTAAAATTTGTGGAAAAACCTTTGTCGATTGAAGATCGACAGGTAAAGAAGCTTCGAAGGAAGCATGTACCTATTGTAAAGGTCAAATGGGATGCCCGTAGAGGTCCCGAATTCACGTGGGAGGTTGAATCCACGATGAAAGAAAAATACCCTTCTTTATTTCAGTAAATCTCGGGTCGAGATTTATTTTAAGGGGGTGAGGATGTAACACCTCGAAATTTTGTGTCCAATAATGTATTGACACGTGTCGTAGGTTTACACGTGGTATTAAATACTAAATAAGGGACTAAAGTTGACAAACCTTGAAAGTATGTAAATTCGAGGGTTAAAAATGTCAACGAGGGGTAAATATACTGTATAGTAACCCTAATTGATGCTCGTACCTTCAAACGAATGAATCATGGATCGTACGGAGCGAAATGCGGAAGAAAGTGAGAGATTACAAACTACAGGGGTTAAATGTGTCAACATGTTTAATTTATACCTCTGAGTGACCCTTTGACGAACCCGAGACTTTGTAACAGTAAAATACGCTCACTAGAATATACGATATAAATTTCGCGAAGTTCCGTTTTTAAACGAGAAAGTTATGATCAAATTCGTATGCGAAGAGTTAAAAGTGTCAACAATAAAAGTTAAGGCTTTTCGGATAGTAATTAAACTAACCGGGGACTTAACGTGTAACAACTCTCACCAAAACTATTATTTCTTATTATATTTTGTCCAATAGGAAACCCTAATTGAGACCCCCAAGTGATACTTCATGAACCCTAAAATTTTCAGAAAAATCGGAATCAGGATCAGGGCCCCTAAAACTCAGGGGGGGGGGGGTATTTCCTTGTTAGTATTATCCAAACTGTTTTCGATAGAAATTGAATTTTAACGAACCGTCGACTCACCCAAGCTACTGGGACGCGTGGCTACCTCATATTAAAAGTGACCTCTCGCGCCACGCGCCAGGACCAGGTTTCCCTGTCGTGACACGCGAGCGCGCCGTTTTTCCAGTATAAATAGAGGAGTTTGGCACTTGATTTCCTGCGTTGGTTCGACGAGCAAATTCGATCCAGGCAACGAGATATCGTCGAAATACTACAAAAACCCACATAATCTCGAAATTCTGCCGCAATTGGGGTAATTACTCGATCGCTATTACGATTCATTTCCGGGATCAATATGTCCAAAGAATGTCTAAGTGCCGCCCACATTGGGTTATGCTTTGTCGTTTGTCGATAATTCGATAAATGAGTTGAAGCATTATACTTTGTCGTTTGTCGATAATTCGATAAATGAGTTGAAGTATTATACTTTGTCGTTTGTCGTTAATACGATAAATGAGTTGAAGTATTGCACTTGGTCATTCATTGGGAGAATTTGATCTCGTAAATTATCGTAACTGCTGTATTGATCATTAACCCGGTTTTGTGTGCATCATTTCCTAAATTAGGATTATTAGTCTCAATACACTTACAATCAAAGTAGATGCTAATTCTCAGAAGAATCTGAACCATAAAGCTTGTTAATTCAAATACTGCATGCTTATATTGTGAGTCATTCTTCTTTTTATCAACTGTTTTACAATACTCCAAATTATTTTCAAAGTGTTATAATTACAGGGACTAAGTCGTGGATATCTTGATTTATTGGTTAGTGGGGTATTGTGCACATTACTATTTTTCCCAGTTAGGTTCATTGACCTACTAGGGAGAAACGTCACTATTAGAGTTCATTGACCTAATAGTGGTATGACCATCGTCACCATTGTGACAGAAAGCCAGATAAAAATAAGATATGAACCATTGTAATCGCTCTTATGCTGTAATTTATAACTATGGGTCATTTCCTAAAAACTGAATGAACTCACTCAGTATTTCCCGCTGACAAAATCTTTTTAAAACGCGTTTCAGGTAATTACAATAGATTGGAGTAAGGATTGGATCCGACACTGAAGGACTTCAAGAAGTGGCTTATTTTCAAATTAAGAAATATTGTTTTATTAAAAGCTACCTTTGTAAAACATGGAGTTTATTCCATCTTTTGAAATAAAATCCGGTGTTTCTAAACTCTGATATTTTTCCTAACTCACGGTCCTGATGAAATTTCCGCTGCAATGTTTTTCAAAATAATCACCGGTACCACTGGACTGCTCACGGCGCCACTGCTTTAAGCCTATAAGTGTTGTGATAACAATACTTAAATAAAAGAGTTAGGAGATTGTTATTAACTGGTAGCACATCTGATAGAATTTAGACTTAAACATAAGAAAAGATGCCTTAGTATAAACTAAGCCACTTGTTTAGAGCAAGTCGGTGTTATAATAATAATACCTAAGCTTAAACAGAAAATTAGAAACTTAATATTATCTGATAACATTCTGAATGATATTTAGACTTGAACTTAAGAATTTTGCCTTAAAATAAACTTTAAGGTAAATTACTTATATAAGTATAATGTAATGGATACTGGTATGTCATAAGAATGACAGTTAGCAGGCAATAGCACTTAATTGCTATTTATTCTTGCTTATTGATATTATTTGGTCTAGAATAAGATATGTTATGGGAATACAAATTTCCTTGATTCTGGATAAAAGTCCTAATAAAAGAGGCACTTTTAAAATCTTGAAAAGATACTATTTATGGGAAATAGAAAATTTTCTCCGGCAAAACTGGGTATAGAGTAGCAGACTCTCCAGCTTGTCCGGATATACTGAGATTACCTCTCCGGCGAGTACCGGGTAAGACGGGGTATATGATATGTCAAACAAGTGACAAGATTTCCCTAATTAATATCTTAACCAGATTTCTGACTGGTCCTTGGAAATATGAATTTGATAAATACATTTGATTTTATAAAGGATATGTATATTACAGCATGTGAAATATATGATTATATAGATATGTATATCTATAAGAAATTTCAAAAGCCATAACAATTGATAATTAGGGATAAAGCACAAGTATATGTGTCAATAATAAATTTAGATTCCTTTATCAAGAATCTCTTACCTATATCGATATCAAACATTATTTTGTTTGATCATCTACCTCGTAACTCGAGCAACAATAATAAATGGAAACCCATTAAGTTGGGACACCATCAAAAATATAAGAATCACCAATACGTTGCCATAAATTATTAACGCCACAATTATGAACTCAAATAAGAAGCATGTAAAATTTTGGTGCACAAGAAAAACACATGAAACTTAAAATTATACGTCCACAGACGTCAAAGTTTATTACACACAACTTCCAAGGCAAGACCTTTGAAAAATATAAATTAGGCACGATGACACCAATATTAATTCCGTCGGTAAAAGTACTACTAATCAAAAAGCGGTATTTTGCCACATGATCTTACAAAACAATCAAAATCTTGCTGAGATACGTTGGAACAATATTTCACAAACATCGGTGCATAGTCTAACCTGAGTCATAATTATTAGTACTACAAAAGAAGTCATATAGTTTTGCACATTCCCTATTTCATTTCACTTCATTCGACATTCTCTGATAATGTCATTAAACAAATAAGTTATCACACGAAATTCCAGATAAGAAGTTCTTATATTTCTTTCGTTGCAATTCTGACTTCTGCCTATAAAGAATTGACTTTCGTGTTTTTACCTCCTCTAATAGTCATCATACAATGAGGATTTCTTTCATAGTAGCAAATATTGATCCATTTCATTTCTTGGTAAATCCACACTTTACACATGCACTGTTTGTTACGCATGTGGTTCGTTTGATTTATAAAGACCACTGGAGGGCTTCATTCCAATTTATTATTTTTATCAAAAGTTCAAATATCATATCACTATACTTGATCTTTGCATTTATAAACCACGTTTATTGCAAAACGTTGACTCTTTGATATTGAGTCAATAAGTTTCTTGAAAAACTCAATTTCCTTTAGCATACATGGTTTTTGTTGTAAACATATCCCAAAATTTCTTATTAATACATGAACTCGTTTTGTTTACACCAACTTCAATTGTTTGAACTTGCTCGCATCATGTATTCAATTCAAAGTCCCATATGATGGATTGAAGCCATCATATTCAAAATAGTCCCGACAAGCACTTCAATTCTCTTGAACCATAGCATGCTTGTTTAGTCTTCGAATTCATCAAAACATTTATTTGATTACAATCACCTTGTGGTGACATTTTTCACAACATTTGAAAATTTCGCTGATCTCGTTTAAATTAATTATTTTTAGTAAATATTTAAATAATTAATAACAGTAGGTATTAACATTATTTTAAGGGTATTATCAAGACAGATATTGGATAGCGCAGCCTTAGTTAGGCATGGACTGATCACCTATGCTTAAACAAGGCAGCACTAACCAATATCCAACCATGATAATAACTATTTACTATATATATAAATTAAGTCATCATACTTAGTTAGTAAATTTCAATTACATTGTAAAAATATTTTTATATTATATATAGAAATATATATACTTCGTACTGTAAAGAGAAAATATATTTTCATAAAAATAATTAAAGGGACGAACAAAATTATCTAAATAATTGTCTAAGCATTCATGAACAAAACATATTATAAATAAATGATCATCTTAATTAATATTTCACAACTATTAAATACTTATAGAAATATTCCTTTATAATATGTACATATTAAAATATCAAATGTCCTTTACGCAAGCCAATATTTAAGTATGCTCGATATTAAAATAAACATTTATTATTCTACTTTCATGATACCCTAATCTTATAGTAAACATACTTGATTTTAAAAATAATAATCATGAGTTCTACGATATTGGGTAAACCTATTTATAAAACATATATTATTATTATTACGGGTTTTGATATTTTAAACCTATCTATATTTATTATTCTACGTTATGATAACATAAAAAGGAAAAGGTATTTAGTAAACCAAAATATCACCTATCTTTAAATCAAATATTTTGATTAAAATCACCTGAATATAATTTTGTATTAAGACAAAAATACTCTAACTTCATTGCCTTTTCATGTATTCTTACAAATTACCCATCTCAGCACATTGATTTTCTCATATCATAATTCGATATCTGACAAAACATTTTCATGTTTTCATTTCATTTTGAACCGGTCAATCTTAAATCTTCCTTAGGTACCAATCAAGGTAAGTTTTCTTCTGACAAAGAATTTTACTAATTCCAAAAAGTTCTTCACATTCATTTTAAGAATCTATAGATAATATATCTTTTGGCCTAAACATAATCACCTTGGAAACTATATCATTTCATCAGAAGATCTCATCTTTTGAAATATCCAAATTCGCTTCCTTGAAACTCACAATGTCGAAAACGGTGAATTTATTCGGTCATCATTATTTCATTCTTTCAATCATTACAAACACTTTGTAGCATCCAAATAGAGCTGTAACCTGTGTTAAACCCTATTCATGAGTCGTTCGTTTGATTTGTCATTTTCTTGATACAATTATGTACTCAGATTACAATACACTAAATCCTGTTGTCCATTACCATTTAAGTAAACAATACTGATTTTCGGATAATCATTAACAAATCATTTTCCATACTCCCATTCACAAATAGATATTTATCCATTCAGAATCTCCCTCAATTGATCAAAGTAAATTCATTTCGAATCCAATTGTTCCTATAGATCATTTTTATTTTTTTAAATTTTCATACCCCTCAAAATATCTTTTGATTCCATTCCACGATACATTGTTTCTCTTAATTAGAAGAAGAAACATAACCCAAGAAAATATCCTAGTCCAAATCTCGAGGACGAGATTTTTATTAAGGTGGGGAGGATGTAACAACTCTCACCAAAACTATTATTTCTTATTATATTTTGTCCAATAGGAAACCCTAATTGAGACCCCCAAGTGATACTGCATGAACCCTAAAATTTTCAGAACAATCGGAATCAGGATCAGGGCCCCTAAAACTCAGGGGGGGTATTTCCTAGTTAGTATTATCCAAACTGTTTTCGATAGAAATTGAATTTTAACGAACCGTCGACTCACCCAAGCTACTGGGACGCGTGGCTACCTCATATTAAAAGTGACCTCTCGCGCCACGCGCCAGGACCAGGTTTCCCTGTCGTGACACGCGAGCGCGCCGTTTTTCCAGTATAAATAGAGGAGTTTGGCACTTGATTTCCTGCGTTGGTTCGACGAGCAAATTCGATTCAGGCAACGAGATATCGTCGAAATACTACAAAAACCCACATAATCTCGAAATTCTGCCGCAATCGGGGTAATTACTCGATCGCTATTACGATTCATTTCCGGGATCAATATGTCCAAAGAATGTCTAAGTGCCGCCCACATTGGGTTATGCTTTGTCGTTTGTCGATAATTCGATAAATGAGTTGAAGCATTATACTTTGTCGTTTGTCGATAATTCGATAAATGAGTTGAAGTATTATACTTTGTCGTTTGTCGTTAATACGATAAATGAGTTGAAGTATTGCACTTGGTCATTCATTGGGAGAATTTGATCTCGTAAATTATCGTAACTGCTGTATTGATCATTAACCCGGTTTTGTGTGCATCATTTCCTAAATTAGGATTATTAGTCTCAATACACTTACAATCAAAGTAGATGCTAATTCTCAGAAGAATCTGAACCATAAAGCTTGTTAATTCAAATACTGCATGCTTATATTGTGAGTCATTCTTCTTTTTATCAACTGTTTTACAATACTCCAAATTATTTTCAAAGTGTTATAATTACAGGGACTAAGTCGTGGATATCTTGATTTATTGGTTAGTGGGGTATTGTGCACATTACTATTTTTCCCAGTTAGGTTCATTGACCTACTAGGGAGAAACGTCACTATTAGAGTTCATTGACCTAATAGTGGTATGACCATCGTCACCATTGTGACTTGTCACCATTGTGACAGAAAGCCAGATAAAAATAAGATATGAACCATTGTAATCGCTCTTATGCTGTAATTTATAACTATGGGTCATTTCCTAAAAACTGAATGAACTCACTCAGTATTTCCCGCTGACAAAATCTTTTTAAAACGCGTTTCAGGTAATTACAATAGATTGGAGTAAGGATTGGATCCGACACTGAAGGACTTCAAGAAGTGGCTTATTTTCAAATTAAGAAATATTGTTTTATTAAAAGCTACCTTTGTAAAACATGGAGTTTATTCCATCTTTTGAAATAAAATCCGGTGTTTCTAAACTCTGATATTTTTCCTAACTCACGGTCCTGATGAAATTTCCGCTGCAATGTTTTTCAAAGTAATCACCGGTACCACTGGACTGCTCACGGCACCGATTCCGGCCAGGATGGGGTCGGGGGTCGTGACATAACGGCACGGGTAAAACTCACGAGGCCCTTATTTGTAAATAATCGAGGCCCAAATCGCAAAGTTACCCCTTCGAGACCGAAAGGTCAGGTTAATGATTACAAAAGATTTGAAAAATCTTGAAATTCAGCCCTCAGGCGGCCCGCATTAGCAAAACAAGGAAGTTCAGGCGGGCCACGAGCCATCTGTAGATACGGTTACCGACATTAGGATTCAGGCGGCCCGCGTGAGCCTAGCCTGAATCTTAATGCGGGCCCTGGTGGAAGTCCCAGATGCAGTAAGCATGGGCAGATTCACTGTTTGAGTTTGTAATCGATCTTGGATGCATTAGTTGAAGCATGGGCGCCCCCTACATGTCCCCTAGCACTCAGGGACACCTGCTGATCATCCATGAGCAATTATAGGATGAGTTGTAATGATCTTGTGCATGAAATTTCACTATAAAAGCAATGCATTGCACACAATTGAAACACACCTCAAACCTGCTCTCTTGATCATCTCTGGAGCTCTAAAGCATTCTTCTAACATCTCTAGTCGTGCACCAAGCTTCTGTAAGTATGCCCAACCCTTTGTGGCTTAGTTTTTGCATAGTTTAGCTTAAAAGTCAATCCGTCGTAATTAACGATTGACTTTGTGATAAATTACAAATGGTCCAGTGGTTTGTCGAATCAAAGGTAGTTATATGTTGGTAATCATGTGGGCTTTAAACCCCTAAAAGGGCACCCTCTGATTCCCACTCTAACTAGTCCGAATGTCGAGTCAAACGTGCTTAGAAAAAGTCAACAGAAATGCTATTTTGCGATTTTATGCATAATCAGTAATGTAGATGGTGTGTAACCTGTTTTAACACTCATAAAACATGATAATAAGTATATTAACTAGTCTAAGCTTGTTAGATACGACCATTTACTGTTTTGACCCGGTTCAGAGCCGAAAGTCGCAAAACTTTGACTTTTGCTTTGACTTCAGTTCTGACCCGTTAAAGTATGTTTTAGTTATGCCTTAGGACTCTCTTAGGACCAGGTTACATGATGGTATAACCCTCTGTGACCGGTTCGTTGTTTGTCCGAGTCTTTTACACATTTCCGTTAAATGCTTAAAAGTTGACCGTAACACCCTTTTTAATTTAAATCGAGAATTTCGGACATGTGAAAGGACCATAACCTTAGTTACTGATTTCTAAGCATGTCCCTAAAATTTCACGTCAATCCGAGGTCCAGAATAGGAGTTCTGCTAAATAGCGCAAATTACGGAAACTTTAGTAATTAAATGGCGCAATTAGCATAACGCCTATCTAAACCCAGATTTCGACATCAAACCTTTTACACACTGATGTAAAATAATATTTTGGGATTTTTAATTATTTTTAGCCTGCTCATAATCTGCGGTTATGGCATCGGTTCGGTAATTACCGAATATACCCTTTTCGGACATAACTTGAGTTCTACAAGGTCTCTTGACCCGATTCCAGTTGCTACTGATTTTAAATAATAAATAGAGTATTTTGAACTTTATAAACTGTTCGGAAAACTCAGATTTCCTGTAGAACTCAGAAACCTCTTTTATAATCTTTAAAAAGACCGAAATACCCCTACGGGGCATAATAGGAACTTAAACTCGTTACGGGCCTTATGGAAGGTATCCTACTGATACCACAACCTCTTTAAAGCATATTGACTTAGGAAACCAGTGTAGGACTCTTACGGTTACCCGTTACGCCTTTTGCGCGCACGGTTCAGTTTATGTAACTAGTTTACATTAACTAGCCGAAACGGGTCAAACCTTATTGTTTTGAACCCAAAATCCAGAGTGTGGTTATTATACCCATATAAAACAAGTCTTCAAACTTTTTGGGTCCAAATCACGTTCCATTCCCGGTTTTCGCCTTTCGGGCGATTAAATCGTAAATTATCCTTTGAAACTGACCGGTCTAAGCTAAGGCTAAATTAAAGACCCGTTAGGATTCTAATAGGTTATTTTAAAACCTTCGTTCCAGAATAGGAGGCCAGTAAAAGATATTTGCATTTATTCGATTAAGGATTTATACTTGCAAAGGTAAATACTTTTAACTTGTTTTCCGTTATACGGGTTTGGGTTACGGTATTTAAAAATACCGCTTGGTCGGGCAATTGACCCCAACTCATTAGTAGTTGGGTATTATCAATGTGACCCGTTTAAAAATTTGTTTTGTTGGCTTTACGCCTTTGGGAGCTTAATGACCATGTCCCGGATATCCTTGGCAGCATTTTACGAAATGGCCACGACCTTGACATCCGGGTGTAGGCGTACACCCGGCATTATGTCCATGATTATAAAGGTATAGCCGTTGGTTTTCCCGCCACGGTTTTATGCTATGTGGTGTGTCTATTAATCTTTAACCCGGCACGACCCGGGCGACCGAACACATAGTAAACATGTAATTCTTTACAAGATTAAATTATAAATTGTCCCAAGTTATAAAGAGTTTGTGCCTTGTGCATTCAAATCAATTTTATTAAACATTTTACAAAAGTGTCGGTTGAATGTATTTACCAGTGTAAACTGACGTATTTTCCCAAAAAGACTAAATGCAGGTACTAAGCGTAATTGGCTGGATATTTCTCCTTAGCATCAATAAGGAGTCTCGCAAGCTTAAGATGCCTACGTCTGTTGAACAATTATTTTTATCTTACTATTGATCCCCTGTGGATTTTATTTCAACAATGATGATACTTTGATATTACATTCAATGTTGAAATATATTTAACTTTATGCTTCCGCTGTGCATTCATATAATTGTGTGGTTTGACTATATTGTTGCCAACTACGTCACGGTAATCCCCCACCGGGCCCACCGGTGAGACATGTGGAAATCGGGGTGTGACAGGTTGGTATCAGAGCCAACGTTGAGTGAATTAAACACTATCCTTAAGTGTTTAATCTCAATGACACAATTGCACATACTTGAGTCTAGACAAGAACATAGGACAAATTCGAAATTTTATTCCAGTTTGTCTTTTATTGTTATTTGTGATTTAAAGTGTTGAAAGCAGGAAATATGCCACCAGCAATTAGAAGAGGAAGAGGAGGAAGAGGCAAAGGGCCGATCACTACTCACAATGATCACGAGGCCGGACCTTCGAACATGCGAGCTCCTTCGACTACTAGGAGTGAAGAACCTCAGAGACGTAGAAGAAACCTCTTTGAACCTGCAAGACATTCTACCTCGCACAGTTCAACACCTTCATACCGTCACTCTTTTGGGCCAAACTCGGAAAACGATCCCAGTAACCCTCAACCTTCGTTTATACCTCTCCAGCGATCTGCTTCGCACCGTTCCTATGGCAATCCTACTCCTTTTTTTCAAGGCCGATTTAACCCGGCTGATTATGTCCAAGAACCAATAGGTTATAACCCATTAGGACCTGAAGACCATTTCTCCGAAGATAATGCGGTAGATATGGATGAGGACACGGATCCCATAGAACCTGCAAGAGGTACTCCCAACCATCCAATCGAGATCTCTGATGGGTCATCTTTTCATGGAACACCCTATCAAGGTCCCGATAGTTATCAGGTGAGGTTTGACCAATGTGATTGGTACTTCACACCTTCTCATCATTTCTCACCTCATGACCAACAACAACAACAGGATCCTTCCGAGGATTCACGGTTCGTGGCAGTTACGCCACCGCCTCCGCCACCAGTTCAACCAGTACTTCCAGATCCGCCAAGGCGTAGGAGATCAGGCGCACGGATGTCCACCCGAGGAGGGGAATTCCATTTTAGCACCCCTCGCCACTCGAGTGCAAGTCACTTTCCGCCAGTACTTGAAGAACCACAATTAGGGGAACCTTCTGGTCACCCTACAGAGGTGAATTCTGCACCAGTTGCACCACCTCCGCCACCTTTTGGCTATGATAACCCTATACCAGCGTACGGCGGTTCCACCGCGTACAATCCGTTTGAGCAGCCGACTCACACGCACTACAACTATAACTATGATGCCGATCCATACGTGGTAGCGGCTAATTACAATGCCCTCCATGGAACCTCTTGGAGACCAGATTACTCAGCTCATGGGTATCCAGCACCTCCTAGACCTCCGGTTCAGCAACCGTCGCAGCAGCCACGTTTTTCTCCACCGGAGCAAGAAGAAATCCTCCACCGTCTAAACCGAGTGGAACGAGACTTCGAACAAGAACGTAAGAGTAATCGTGGATTTCTTAAGGGCCTAGCAAACCTACTAAAAGGAAGGAAGAAACGAGATCATTAGTCTCTTTATGTATTATTATATTGCAATTAAGTCCCTGCGAGGACATTTGCCTTAAGTATTTTAGTCCCTGCGTGGACATTTATCGTGTTTAGTCCCTGTGTGGACAATTGCATTTCAATCCCTGCGTGGACTTATCTTTTAGTCCCTGCGTGGACTTGTTTTTCTATAAACCTCTGCGTAGGTATTTCTTTATTTAAAAAGTCCCGTTTAGGGCAGCGTGTAATCATTATTATGATTAATGGAATGTTAAGTTATAAATTTCATTTTTGTTATTATTATTATATGAAATAAGTCAAAAATCATTCCTTTTAAATTAATCTGCCTAAATAAAGAATCTTAATGGTGAAACCTAGCCAGGTGTCATTATAAGACCCGGCCAAGATGGTAAGACCTGATTAAAAGATTCAGATTTCCAGTTAACATTCTTGGCAGATGTGATTCGTTAAAATCGCACGCGTCATTCTCATATAAGAATCCTTCTAAGGATTCCGAAGCCCAAATTAATGATTTATGAATCATGGGTTAAATCGTCAATGAAGATGATCATTTATTAAACATCCATTAGCGATGTAGTGCCTACGGGCCAAACTTATTAAACATCCATTAGTGATGTAATGCCTACGGGCCATACTTATTGTCATATAAGACAAAAGGCAGTTGTAGTCTATGACTCCCTGTCAGAAAAGGTAAAAGGACCACGGTTCAAACCTTCATGCCTTGATTCTCTGTAATCCCGGCTTATATTATAAAAACGTCCTTGTGACTAGGCTTTTGTGCCACTAACAATATTATTTGTAAATAGGATAAGTTATATTCAAATCCTAAATGAAAGTGAGTAACAAATTAACCAAATATGGTCTATGTTTACCATGGTTAATGAATTGCCATAAAAGACAATTCCATAATAAACTCCTAAATAAAACTTTGTCATTATCTTCTGTAGCAGATTCAAGTTACAATGGCTGATCCAAATGAAAAGAATAGTCATTCGAAAGAAGATGAAAATGATAACGCCCAGGTTCATTTAACGGGCGCGGAATTGAAAGCACTAGTCGACGGCGCTGTTAAGGCAGCCCTGGATCGACAGTACGAAGAATACACTAAGTCCCGGAGCAGAACCCTATCTACACCACACTCAAAGCCAAAAACCCACTCAAAATATCACAGCAAACCACCATCGGCTCCGTCTAAGCCTAAAAAGGACGACGATAAACACTCATCCAATGAAAACAGTGTTCGTCCTAAGGAAAAAGTGTTTACTGATGCATCTCGCGCCAGGGGTTGCACCTACAAGTATTTCGTATCTTGCAAACCCCGAGACTTCACTAAGGAGAAGGGTGCGGTAGATTGTATGACTTGGTTAGATGAGATGGACACCGTGGTGGACATCAGTGGTTGTGCAGAGAGAGACGTGGTAAAGTTTGTTTCGCAATCATTCAAGGGCGAAGCCCTGGCTTGGTGGAGATCGTTGGTTCAGGCCTCGGGGAAGGCTGTTTTGTACAGCATGACGTGGGAGGAATTCATTTCTCTCATTAAGGAAAATTACTGCCCTCAACACGAGGTTGAAAAGATAGAGTCTGATTTTCTATCGTTGGTTATGACAAACCTTGACTGTCAAGCTTACCTCACGAGCTTCAACACAATGTCCCGGTTGGTTCCGTATCTGGTAACCCCGGAACCAAAGAGAATAGCTCGTTTTATCGGTGGTTTAGCCCCCGAGATAAAGGCATGCGTAAAGGCCTCTCGGCCAGCTACCTTCAGATCTATAGCTGACATATCTTTGTCCCTAACTCTGGATGCGGTCAGACAAAGATCGCTGAGGAACAAAGAAGCTGAGAAGAGAAAACGTGAAGATGATACTTCACGAAGGTCGAGCAAGAAGCACCGTGGAAACGGTGATAACAAGAGGGGGTCCGAGTCAAGGAGAAATGGGCAACAATCTGGTGAGAAGCCCAAGTGCAAGATTTGCAAGAAACAACACTTCGGAAAGTGTAGACTCGAATCGAACTCGCAGACCCAGTCAAAGTCATTTGCTTGCGGGATATGCAAGTCCAAGGACCACAAGACCTTGGATTGCAAAAAGCTGAAGGATGCAACTTGCTACAGTTGCAATGAGAAGGGGCACATTAAAACCAACTGCCCTAAATACGCCAAGAAGCCTGAAGAGGCCAAGAAGACCAATGCAAGAGTCTTCAGGATGGATGCGAAAGAAGCAGTGCTAGACGATAACGTAATCACAGGTACCTTCCTTGTAAATGATGTCTTTGCAAGAGTGCTTTTTGATTCAGGCGCTGATAAGTCTTTCGTAGATCATAAATTTTGCAAATTGCTGAATATGCCTGTCAAAATCTTGAGTATAAACTATGAGGTAGAGTTAGCAGATGGCACCATAGAAACCGTCTCCACTGTGTTAGATGGATGTGTGATATCCATTAAGAACCACTCTTTTCCTCTATCTCTACTTCCCTTTAAATTAGCCGGTTTTGACATAGTATTGGGTATGGACTGGTTGTCTCACAACCAGGCCCAAATCGTCTGCAACAGAAAGCAAGTAGTGATAAAGACTCCGTCTGGTGAATCGCTTACCATTCGGGGAGATACCCAGTATGGATTGCCTGAGCAAGTGACTATGCTCAAGGCTTCAAAATGTTTAAAGAAGGGTTGTGTCATTTACATGGCACAAGTGATTATTGATGAGCCTAAACCGAAGATAGAAGACATCCCCGTCATTTCTGAATATCCAGAAGTTTTTCCGGAAGAACTACCTAGTTTGCCACCAGGTAGGCAAGTGGAATTCAGAATTGACATCATCCCTGGAGCAGCTCCTGTTGCTAGAGCACCTTACAGGTTAGCACCAACCGAAATGAAGGAGTTAAGGACACAACTGGATGAACTGCTAGCTAAAGGTTTCATCAAACCTAGTTCGTCCTCTTGGGGAGCACCTGTCTTGTTTGTCAAAAAGAAGGATGGATCGATGCGTCTGTGCATCGATTATCGCGAGCTTAATAAAGTCACGATAAAGAATAGGTATCCTTTGCCGAGGATCGACGATTTGTTCGATCAGTTACAAGGGGCAAGTTATTTCTCGAAGATTGACCTGAGATCAGGCTACCATCAACTGAAGGTTAGAGATGAAGACGTACATAAAATCGCATTTAGGACTCGTTATGGTCATTATGAGTTCCTAGTGATGCCTTTTGGGCTCACTAATGCACCGGCTGCGTTCATGTATCTCATGAATCGCGTTTGCAAGCCGTACTTAGACAAATTCCTCATCGTTTTCATCGACGATATTCTTATCTACTCAAAGAACCAAGCTGACCATGAGAAACACCTTCGTTGTATTCTCAAACTCCTGCATCATGAGAAACTCTATGCCAAATTCTCTAAGTGTGAATTCTGGCTTCGAGAAGTCCAATTCCTTGGACATGTTGTCAGCGAGCGTGGTATCCAAGTGGATCCCGCTAAAGTGGAAGCTGTCATGAATTGGCAAGAGCCAAAGACGCCTACAGAAATTCGTAGTTTCCTGGGGTTAGCAGGATATTACCGGCGTTTCATTGAAAATTTTTCAAGGATTGCTGCGCCCCTAACTTCCTTGACCAAGAAGAAAGTAAAGTTTGACTGGGGACCTAAGCAGCAAGAGTCCTTTGAGATTCTGAAGCAAAAGTTGAGCAACGCTCCTGTACTGACATTGCCTGAAGGTACCGAAGAGTTCGTAGTTTACTGCGATGCATCACACACTGGCATGGGGTGTGTGCTTATGCAGAAGGGCAAGGTTATTGCCTATGCTTCAAGACAGTTAAAGGTGCATGAAAAGAATTACACCACCCATGACTTGGAGTTGGGTGCCGTTGTGTTCGCACTAAAACTGTGGAGGCATTATCTGTATGGTATCAAGTTTGTGATCTATTCTGATCATAAGAGCCTTCAACATCTGTTTGATCAGAAGGATTTAAACATGAGGCAGCGCCTTTGGATGGAGACATTAAATGATTATGATTGTGAAATAGGCAGAAAAGTTACGCAGATCCACAGCGTAAAGATTTTCACTTCGAAGTAGGTGATAAAGTGTTGCTTAAAGTATCACCCTGGAAGGGGGTGATGCATTTCGGTAAGAAAGGCAAACTAAGCCCGAGATACATAGGACCTTTCGAAGTTATCGAACGTGTCGGATCCGTTGCCTATAAGTTAAACTTACCAGAAGAGCTCAGTGGAATTCACAATGTGTTCCACATCTGCAATCTAAAGAAGTGCTTCGCTGATGAATCATTGGTGATACCACATACAGATGTGCACATAGATGAGAGCTTAAAATTTGTGGAAAAACCTTTGTCGATTGAAGATCGACAGGTAAAGAAGCTTCGAAGGAAGCATGTACCTATTGTAAAGGTCAAATGGGATGCCCGTAGAGGTCCCGAATTCATGTGGGAGGTTGAATCCACGATGAAAGAAAAATACCCTTCTTTATTTCAATAAATCTCGGGTCGAGATTTATTTTAAGGGGGTGAGGATGTAACACCTCAAAATTTTGTGTCCAATAATGTATTGACACGTGTCGTAGGTTTACACGTGGTATTAAATACTAAATAAGGGACTAAAGTTGACAAACCTTGAAAGTATGTAAATTCGAGGGTTAAAAATGTCAACGAGGGGTAAATATACTGTATAGTAACCCTAATTGATGCTCGTACCTTCAAACGAATGAATCATGGATCGTACGGAGCGAAATGCGTAAGAAAGTGAGAGATTACAAACTACAGGGGTTAAATGTGTCAACATGTTTAATTTATACCTCTGAGTGACCCTTTGACGAACCCAAGACTTTGTAACAGTAAAATACACTCACTAGAATATACGATATAAATTTCGCAAAGTTCCGTTTTTAAACGAGAAAGTTATGATCAAATTCGTATGCGAGGGGTTAAAAGCGTCAACAATAAAAGTTAAGGCTTTTCGAATAGTAATTAAACTAACCGGGGACTTAACGGCAAGGGTAAAACTCACGAGGCCCTTATTTGTAAATAATCGAGGCCCAAATCGCAAAGTTACCCCTTCGAAACCGAAAGGTCAGGTTAATGATTACAAAAGATTTGAAAATCTTGAAATTCAGGCCTCAGGCGGCCCGCATTAGCGAAACAAGGAAGTTCAGGCGGGCCGCGAGCCATCTGTAGATACGGTTACTGACATTAGGATTCAGGCGGCCCGCGTGAGCCTAGCCTGAATCTTAATGCGGGCCGCGTGGAAGTCCCAGATGCAGTAAGCATGGGCAGATTCACTGTTTGAGCTTGTAATCGATCTTGGATGCATTAATTGAAGCATGGGCGCCCCCTACATGTCCCCTAGCACTCAGGGACACCTGCTGATCATCCATGAGCAATTATAGGATGAGTTGTAATGATCTTGTGCATGAAATTTCACTATAAAAGCAATGCATTGCACACAATTGAAACACACCTCAAACCTGCTCTCTTGATCATCTCTGGAGCTCTAAAGCATTCTTCTAACATCTCTAGTCGTGCACCAAGCTTCTGTAAGTATGCCCAATCCTTTGTGGCTTAGTTTTTGCATAGTTTAGCTTAAAAGTCAATCCGTCGTAATTAACGATTGACTTTGCGATAAATCACAAATGGTCCAGTGGTTTGTCGAATCAAAGGTAGTTATATGTTGGTAATCATGTGGGCTTTAAACCCCTAAAAGGGCACCCTCTGATTCCCACTCTAACTAGTCCAAATGTCGAGTCAAACGTGCTTAGAAAAAGTCAACAGAAATGCTATTTGGCGATTTTATGCATAATCAGTAATGTAGATGGTGTGTAACCTGTTTTAACACTCATAAAACATGATAATAAGTATGTTAACTAGTCTAAGCTTGTTTGATCCGACCATTTACTGTTTTGACCCGGTTCAGAGCCGAAAGTCGTAAAACTTTGACTTTTGCTTTGACTTCAGTTCTGACCCGTTAAAGTATGTTTTAGTTATGCCTTAGGACTCTCTTAGGACCAGGTTACATGATGGTATAACCCTCTGTGACCGGTTCGTTGTTTGTCCGAGTCTTTTACACATTTCCGTTAAATGCTTAAAAGTTGACCGTAACGCCCTTTTTAATTTAAAACGAGAATTTCGGACATGTGAAAGAACCATAACCTTAGTTACGGATTTCTAAGCATGTCCCTAAAATTTCACGTCAATCCGAGGTCCAGAATAGGAGTTCTGCTAAATAGCGCAAATTACAGAAACTTTAGTAATTAAATGGCGCAATTAGCATAACGCCTATCTAAACCCAGATTTCGACATCAAACCTTTTACACACTGATGTAAAATAATATTTTGGGATTTTTATAGATTTTTAATTATTTTTAGCCTGCTCATAACATGCGGTTATGGCATCGGTTCGGTAATTACCGAATATACCCTTTTCGGACATAACTTGAGTTCTACAAGGTCTTTTGACCCGATTCCAGTTGCTACTGATTTTAAATAATAAATAGAGTATTTTGAACTTTATAAACTGTTCGGAAAACTCAGATTTCCTGTAGAACTCAGAAACCTCTTTTATAATCTTTAAAAAGACCGAAATACCCCTACGGGGCATAATACGAACTTAAACTCGTTACGGGCCTTATGGAAGGTATCCTAATGATACCACAACCTCTTTAAAGCATATTGACTTAGGAAACCAGTGTAGGACTCTTACGGTTACCCGTTACGCCTTTTGCGCGCACGGTTCAGTTTATGTAACTAGTTTACATAAACTAGCCGAAACGGGTCAAACCTTATTGTTTTGACCCCAAAATCCAGAGTGTGGTTACCATACCCATATAAAACAAGTCTTCAAACTTGTTGGGTCCAAATCACGTTCCATTCCCGGTTTTCGCCTTTCGAGCGATTAAACCGTAAATTATCCTTTGAAACTGACCGGTCTAAGCTAAGGCTAAATTAAAGACCCGTTAGGATTCTAATAGGTTATTTTAAAACCTTCGTTCCAGAATAGGAGACCAGTAAAAGATATTTGCATTTATTCGATTAAGGATTTATACTTGCAAAGGTAAATAGTTTTAACTTGTTTTCCGTTATACGGGCTTGGGTTACGGTATTTAAAAATACCGCTTGGTCGGGCAATTGACCCCAACTCATTAGTAGTTGGGTATTATCAATGTGACCCATTTAAAAATTTGTTTTGTTTGCTTTACGCCTTTGGGAGCTTAATGACCATGTCCCGGATATCCTTGGCAGCATTTTACGAAATGGCCACGACCTTGACATCCGGGTGTAGGCGTACACCCGGCATTATGTCCATGATTATAAAGGTATAGCCGTTGGTTTTCCCGCCACGGTTTTATGCTATGCGGTGTGTCTATTAATCTTTAACCCGGCACGACCCGGGCGACCGAGCGCATAGTAAACATGTAATTGTTTACAAGATTAAATTATAAATTGTCCCAAGTTATAAAGAGTTTGTGCCTTGTGCATTCAAATCAATTTTATTAAACATTTTACAAAAGTGTCGGTTGAATGTATTTACCAGTGTAAACTGACGTATTTTCCCAAAAAGACTAAATGCAGGTACTAAGCGTAATTGGCTGGATATTTCTCCTTAGCATCAATAAGGAGTCTCGCAAGCTTAAGATGCCTACGTCTGTTGAACAATTATTTTTATCTTACTATTGATCCCCTGTGGATTTTATTTCAACGAAGATGATACTTTGATATTACATTCAATGTTGAAATATATTTAACTTTATGCTTCCGCTGTGCATTCATATAATTGTGTGGTTTGACTATATTGTTGCCAACTACGTCACGGTAATCCCCCACCGGGCCCACCGGTGAGACACGTGGAAATCGGGGTGTGACAGGAATGTTCAAATGTAAACCACTAGTTAACGCGAAAACTCTAAAACTAATTAAAAAGGCCAAAAAAACATACCAATTTTTTTTTGCATAGCAATTTTCGCCACTTTTAGTATATAAAAAAAATTTCACTATTTTTTTTAGTGCACATGTGTAATACTAATTTTTTTTTTGAAAATTTTTTTATATAAAAAAACCTGCGATTTTTTATAAAAAAAAATGAAAATTTTTTTTGGTGTGTTTTTAGGCTTTTTTAAGTTAGTTTTCGAGTTTTCGCGATAAAAAGTGGGTTTCATTGGAACCATACCCTCTATATATATATATATATATATAGGTAGAGGATCCTATAAAAAGTGCTCAATGTGTGAGAAGTGTATTATAACACTATATATAATACTATATAACACCATATAAACACCGTATAACAATATGTAACACCATATAATACTATATAACACTATGTAACACTATATATCATTATATAACAAATATAACACTACAGGTTGTCTGACAGCATGTCTATGATAGATGTATAGTGTTATATTTGTTATATAATGTTATATAGTGTTACATAGTGTTATATGGTATTAGATGGTGTTACATATTGTTATACGGTGTTTATATGGTGTTATATAATATTATATATAGTGTTATAATACACTTCTCACACTTCTCACACTTTAGGCCCTTTTTACACTATCTTTACCATATATATATATATATATATATATATATATATATATATATATAAACTTTTCATGAACAATAAATATTTTAATGGTATTTTATTATTAGTTTCTTTTCAAAAATATATAACTCATATATTTTTTTGTATTTCTTTTATATTATATAATATGAGATAAATGTATATCATTATAGAGAGTTTTTTCCCAAACTAGTGTAGATATAAAAATTATTTACCTATTTGGGTACTTTGAAAAATATTTACCTGTTTAGGTACTTTTCTATATCTCTTTAATTTTTTACCTAATTTATACATTTCTTTTTGTTTTTCTACCCAAAGTAAAATTAGATTACTCACAAAATTAGAATCAGCAAAAATATGAGTAATTATTTTTTGTAAAAAAATAAAAAATTCTGCAAATTTTCAAAAAAATCTGCAAAAATTCTACAAAAAAACCTGCGAAAAATCCACAAAAAAATCTGCAAAAATATATTAAAAATTCTACAATAATTCTGCAAAGTTAAAAAAAAATCTGCAAAAAATATTATAAAAAAAACCATATAATCTACACTAGTTTGGGAAAAAACTCGATTTCTTTTTCTGTTTTATTTTCTTTTTATAACCTGAAATTGTCTAGGCCCCATTTAAACTAAGCTCATAAAAAAATAAACAATAAATTCACAAATTTACTCCCCTAAGTTATATCGATTAAGTGATAGTAATCTGGTGGAAAGTTTGATATTTCAAACAAGTTTATTTAAACTCAAGCAATTTATAAAATAAAGTTACCAATTTCGAATTTCTTGAAATTTGAGTTTTGAGAAAAGATCCTAAGTATTTTAATTATTTCAATTTTATTAATAGTGATTATTTCTCCAATATTCTGTAAGTATAAGTAGTTTGTTTTTTTTATAGATATTAACCTCAAATGAACTACATAATGGGGACCATCAAATCCACCAACTATTACCTATAGATTATATGGTTTTTTTATAATATATTTTTTTAACTTTGCAGAATTATTGTAGAATTTTTTAATATATTTTGCAGATTTTTTGTGGATTTTTCACAGATTTTTTTTTAGAATTTTTGCAGAATTTTTTGAATATTTGCAGAATTTTTTATTTTTTTTACAAAAAATAATTACTCATATTTTTGCTGATTCTAATTCTGTGAGTAATCTAATTTTACTTTGGGTAGAAAAATAAAAAGAAATGTATAAATTAGGTAAAAAATTAAAGAGATATAGAAAAGTACCCAAATATGTAAATATTTTTCAAAGTACCAAAATAGGTAAATACTTTTTGTATCTACACTAGTTTGGGAAAAAAATCTCATTATAGATATTGTTTGATATTACTTAACACAGACAAGATTAAGGCAGTTAGTTCATCAAAGTAATAACGTAATTACAATGATATTGTTACCGTACCGTATTGTATCGAACATGTATTTCTGTCTGCGGCGATAAGTGAATATTGGTACCAGTACCGTGATGACTTTAACCGATCGATACTGCTCGCTCATCAGTGCAGTAACCGTGTTGTTTTTATTGTTTTTTGTCGATGTAAAACATGTGTATAACAACCCTCGGTAAAACCGACATCTCTCATAATAATTATGTCACCCTAATATATCTTTAAATATATCAACTTGTCTTTATATGCACCCCGTATGTGAAAACCGAGCCCCAAAATAGATTATACTATATAAAATAAATAAAAACAATAATTATTAAGTTGAGGCGGGCCGCGTAGGGCCTCACCTCAAGTTCATGCGGGCCGCGCGAGTAGGTGACCAGACTTCTCTTAAATCATAAGTCCAGGCGGGCCGCGTACATGTCGGGTTAAGTTAACGCGGGCCGCGAGTACCTAGAATTGTGGCACAGCCCGGTGCGGCCACGTGTCCAAAGCGTGTCGAGCCTATATGATGACCGGACCAAGCTACACCGTTGACCGAGGTTGACGCGGGCCGCGTGAGCCCGGCCCAAACCCCACGCGGGCCGCGAGAAAGTGCGTTTTCAGCACTATAAAGAGAAGGCAACGGGCCTTCAGTTCAACCGTTCATTTCCTTTCTTTCTCTCTTAAATTCTGTAGTGGCGTTATTATACCCGGGCATTATACCCCCTAAAATAGCGAGGTTCTGCTACGATGTAAGTATTATAACCCCTGGAGACGTATTAGATACGCTGCCCGATTGATCTAGGGTTCCGTAACGGCTGTCGTGGTTCTGCCCGACGTAGTCGTTGGAATGCCGTCTCGGGGAGGGTATTACTAATGTTAAAATGGGTTATTATACTAACACACGTGCATTTGTGTAAATTATAGATATTCACCTGGAAACCCTAAAGAATCACCTAAGACAGCAATGTGAGTTGATCCACTTTTTGTTAACTGTTTTTACAAAACCTTAAATTTCCATGCGAATAACAGTTATTGAGTATTTGTAAGAATACAATTACAGTCGGTAAATTTGGGGTTTTGTATACAAAATTTGTTACCACCTGGTAAAGGAGTAACATGACCATAAGTCGGAACGACATTACCGTGTGGTGGTAATTGATATAACTTGGAAACAAATGTAATTGCGGATGCGCCCTCAATACTGTTCACTGTGAATTTTTATTTAAACTTGATTAAACTGGGATTCACTCACCAGTATTTCCCACTGACAAAATGTTTTTAAAACGCGTTTCAGGTAACAATATGTGAAAGCCAAATAGAAGCCAGCTGGACAGCACTGAAGGCTTGGAAAAGTGGCAATAAAGTTACCTAAGAATAAAAGAGATGCTTTTTAATAAATAAATAGGATTTATTCCTATGAAACGTGTGTATTGAAAACTTGGGTTTTACCCATATGTTTAATATTATAAAACATGGTGGTTTACTCTGATTAAAATATTTCCTAACTACGGTCCCGATGAAAATTTCCGCTGCCAAATTGGATAAATAAATGTGATACCACCGAAACTGGCTCACGGCCGCCCGTTCCCGGGAGATAGGGATCGGGGGCTGTGACAGAAGGTGGTATCAGAGCTATGCCACTGATTCAGCCACAGAAGTGTTCCGCTGACATCAAAATTCAAAGTGTTAGGAAATAAACTATGGAAATACGTGTATAATTGTATTTCTTGCTATGTGTTATCTGACTATTTGTTAGTTTACAGTATGAGTGACCAAGGACCTTCTGACGCCTATCGTCAACTGTCTGGTTCGCCTAGGAGCGAAGGCACCTCCTCTTCTCAGCCTGCCCTCTCAGGGTATTCTGCTGACACAGAAGAAGGGATCTTTGTGTTTAAGGCTCAGTCTGAAGAGCCATTTCCTCAGAAAAAGAGGGGATGGTTCAGTAGGGGAGCACACGAGCGTAGGAAAAGAATGAAAAAGTTGCAGGAACAGCGAGTGTCAGCAAAAAGAGAAACTGATGCTTATAATCAGGATATGCTCAATAGGGGTATCGCTAATATCCATATTTTAGCAACCACTGCTGCTGACCCAAACCTGGAACAAATGCTAGCACCCCAACCACAAAATCCTGACCAACCCATGGAAGTAGAAGACCAGATAGAAATGCCTAATTACAACCCGGAGGAGATACCTAGGGTACCTGCACCTGATCCTCTAGACCCAAACAATTACGACCCCTGGTGGGACGATGTTAGGGACTACGTGCAACAAAACCCAATACAGGAAAATGTGCCAATGCCCAACTTAGGAGCTTATCCAGGGTTAGATCCTCAAGATCCCTACAACATTAGTGATGCATACGTTAGGGAAATTTTAGAGAATCCATACCCGTACCAGGCCCCTATGCCTCCGTATCAGGAACCCGTACCTCAGTTTCCAAACCCAGTCCTAGAACCTGCACCCCCAATGAGTGCAGAAAATGTCCAGGAACTTAGGACTTTTGGGGAGGAAATTTTAGAAAGCAGTGATCGTATGCGACAGGTGGGAGAACGCCTCGTATGGAAATACGATGAGCGTAATATGGATTTTTGGATGAATCCATATCAGTGAAGGTGATGGTAGAAACAGTAATAATAATAATAATAATAAAATAATATATGTGTGTATGTGTTAGAAAAAAAAAAAAAACTACGGATGCTTATTATTAGTATTGTAGCTTTACATTCCAGTCAGTATTGTAATTTAAATTTCAGCACTAGTGTGTAATGATGCATACTATATAAATAGAGTAAAAGTCGCAATGCTCGACGTTTTTGGTTAAACGTGCGTGTCATGTGATTGGCTATATATAAATATTATTTGTGATATTAATATTGGGTAAATGTCTAAAATTCAGATGGCCGACGCGGGAAATCAAGAAAATCTGAATAACGATAACCAGAGTAACATTAACGTGGTTAATGAGAATTCGGACAATAATAACAACGGAAACCAAATGGATAATAGTGCCGTTCAGCATATTGTGGCACAGGGAATTATAGATGCAATGCCATTTATTATTCAAACAGTTCAGGAAGCGAATAATAAAAGTAAGCATAGCAGTAAGCGACCAACTGAACCAGAAAACAGCGTGAACAATGGACCCATACTTCAAGCGCCCGTTCCCAAAAGAAGAAGAACCATGCCACATGGTTGTTCTTACAAAGAATTCTGGTCCTGCAAACAAATAGAATTCTCGGGCAATGAAGGACCCATTGCAGCTTTACGCTGGATAGAGAAAACTGAGGCAGTTCTGAAAATAAGCAAGTGTGCTGAAGAAGATAAAATAATGTTTGCTTCAAATCTGTTTAAAAATGCAGCCTTAGAATGGTGGAACACTATCCTCCAGTCAAAAGGAAGTGATAGGATTTATAACATGGAATGGGAGGAATTTAAGAATACGGTAGAAAGAAAATTCTGCCCTCCCAATGAAAAGGAACAAATAGCAAATAAGTTTCTGAATCTGAGAATGACCGGAGTAGACAGTAAAGGTTACACTACCACATTCTTTGAATATGCTAGGATAGTACCTACCCTTGCATCACCTGAACCGGTATTAATCTCCCGTTACATCTGGGGATTAATTGGAGAAATTAGACATGTAGTCAAGGCAGCTAGACCCCAAACCATAGAAGAAGCTGTAGAACTAGCCAATACCTTGACAGATGAGTTAATCCGTACTAGAGAAGAAGACCAGAGAAGAAACCTAACCCAAAGGCTTACTCAAGAATGCCGTTCTGGGAATTCCAATCGTAGGAATGTAGGTTCTACCTCTGCACCATACTGCAAAGCCTGCAAAAAGAAGCATTCTGGAAGATGCTCTACTTACTGCAATTTCTGCAAAGCACCAGGACATAAGGAGGAGACATGCAGAAGAAAACCAACTAATGGGATGTGCTTCAATTGTGGAGAAAAAGGTCATATCAAGCCAAACTGTCTAAAGTTAGCCCCAGCTGCGAACAACAAGAACACTAAAAATGCTAGAGCATTCGTTCTAACTACAGAGGAAGCCAGGATGATTCCAGACGTAATTGCTGGTACGTTTTTAGTTAATGATATTTTTGCTAAAGTATTATTTGACTCTGGTGCCAACCAAAGTTTTATTAATACTTCATTTTGCAAACTCCTAAATCAATCATTAACTAAACTACCACAAGAATGTCTAGTAGAAACTGCAAATGGAGAAACTGTTAGGATTTCTGAAATCTTGCAGGGGGCAAGAATAGAAATTTTTAATCAAAAATTTATGGCAAACCTTTACCCAATGAATCTGGTTGGATTTGATGTTGTGTTAGGAATGGATCGGTTAATAGCCAATAAAGCCAGTATTTTATGTGATCAAAAGACAATTCAATTAAAATCACCAAGAGGTGAAAAGATCTCAATTAAAGGAGATAAACCATTTAGATCCACTAAATTCATCTCTGTGATGAAAACTGCAAGTTGTATAAGGAAAGGATCTATAGTGTATTTGATTTCTATAATCACTAACACTAAAGGAAAAGAGTTAAAAGACATTCCAGTAGTGTCCCAATTTTCAGATATCTTTCCAGAAGAATTGCCAGGATTACCACCAGACAGAGAAGTCGAATTCAGAATCCATCTGCTACCAGGAACAGCACCAATTGCCAAAGCACCTTACCGTTTAGCACCCGCTGAAATGCAAGAACTGAAGAGACAACTAGACGAATTGTTGGAGAAAGGATTCATACAGCCAAGTTCATCGCCATGGGGAGCACCAATATTATTTGTCAAAAAGAAGGACGGATCAATGCGTATGTGCATTGACTATCGTGAATTGAACAAAGTCACGATTAAGAATCGGTACCCATTACCGAGGATCGATGATTTGTTTGATCAACTTCAAGGAGCTCGATTTTTCTCTAAAATCGATTTAAGATCAGGATATCATCAATTAAAGGTACAGGAAGAGGACATTCCTAAAACCGCATTCAGAACAAGGTATGGTCATTATGAATTTACGGTCATGCCATTTGGTTTAACCAATGCCCCAGCCGCATTTATGGACATGATGAATCGAATATGTAAGCCATATTTGGATAAATTCATAATTGTTTTCATAGATGATATTCTAATTTACTCTAAAAGTAAAGAAGAGCATGCAAAGCACTTGCACTTACTTTTAAGTTTATTGAGAAAGGAGAAGCTTTATGCTAAGTTTTCAAAGTGCGAATTTTGGTTAGAACAAGTACAATTTCTCGGACATTTAGTTAATCATGAAGGAATTCATGTAGATCCAACAAAGATCGAAGCAATTACCAAATGGAAAACCCCAGAGTCACCAACCGAGGTTAGAAGTTTCTTAGGATTGGCCGGTTATTATAGAAGATTTATTCAAAATTTTTCTAGAATAGCCATTCCTTTAACTAAGTTAACCTGTAAATCTGTTAAGTTTGAATGGGGACCAAAACAAGAAGAAGCCTTTAGAATTCTTAAGCAAAGATTAACCCATGCACCTATACTAGCATTACCAGAAGGAACTGAAGACTTTGTAGTCTTTTGTGACGCTTCTAAATTAGGTTATGGATGCGTATTGATGCAACGTCAAAAGGTTATAGCTTATGCATCTAGACAGCTTAAGAGTCATGAAGGAAATTATTCGACCCATGATTTGGAATTAGGAGCCATAATTTTTGCCCTTAAGATTTGGAGACATTATCTTTATGGTAGTAAGTTTACCATATTCACTGATCATAAAAGTTTAAGATATGTCTTCGGGCAAAAAGAATTGAATATGAGACAGAGACGCTGGATGGAATTACTTAGTGACTATGATTGTGATATCCAGTATCATGCAGGAAAAGCCAATGTGGTGGCTGATGCTTTAAGTCGAAAATATCACGAAAAGCCAAAAAGGGTACGTTCTCTTAAATTAAATCTACAAGTAGATTTAAACAATCAGATTAGGAAAGCACAAGAATCAGTAATCAAGGAGGATACTGAAAAATTAAAAGGAATGATTAAGGAATTAGAACAAGCAACAGATGGAATTTGGAGGTTCCATAAAAAGAGAATGTGGATACCTAAATTAGGAAATTTACGTCACCGTATATTAGAAGAAGCTCATAAGTCTAAATATACAATGCATCCAGGAAGTGATAAAATGTACCAGGATTTAAAGAAAAATTTCTGGTGGATAGGAATGAAAAAGGAGATAGCAGCTTATGTTTCTAAATGTTTAACTTGCTCACAAGTTAAAGCTGAACATCAGAAACCCTCAGGTTTGTTACAGCAATTAGAAATACCAGTTTGGAAGTGGGAATTGATAACAATGGATTTTGTTACCAAATTGCCTAAAACAAGAAAAGGTAATGATACAATCTGGGTGATTGTAGATAGGTTAACCAAATCAGCTCATTTCTTACCAATGAAGGAAACCTTTAGCATGGAACAATTAGCCAAATTGTATGTAAATGAAATCGTTTCTTTACATGGCATTCCTTTATCAATTGTTTCCGATAGAGATAGCCGTTTTACTTCTCATTTTTGGTCAAGTTTCCAAAAAGCAATGGGAACCAGGTTAAATCTAAGCACAGCTTATCATCCTCAAACGGACGGACAAAGCGAAAGGACAATTCAGACAATGGAGGACATGCTTAGAGCTTGTGTAATTGATTTTGGAGGTAATTGGGACGAACACTTACCTTTAATAGAATTTTCTTATAATAACAGTTATCACACAAGTATTAATGCTGCACCATTCGAAGCACTTTATGGACGAAAGTGCAGAACCCCAGTCTGTTGGGCAGAAATTGGGGAAAAACAATTATCTGGACCCGAAATAGTACAAGAAACAACTGATAAAATCATTCAAGTCAAGGAACGACTGAAAACAACACGTGATCGCCAAAAGAGCTATGCTGATAACAGACGCAAACCATTAGAATTTCAAGTGGGAGATAAAGTATTATTGAAAGTCTCTCCCTGGAAAGGAGTGGTAAGATTCATCAAAAGAGGAAAGCTTAGTCCCAGATATATTGGACCTTTCAAAATTCTTGAAAGAATAGGACCGGTAGCCTATCAGCTACAACTGCCAGAGGAAATGGCAGGAATACATGATGTGTTTCATGTATCTAATCTCAAAAAGTGTTTAGCTGATGAATCACTCGTAGTACCTCTTAAGGATATAGAGGTTAATGAACAACTCAAGTTTGTGGAGAAGCCTCTGCAAATTGAAGATAGGAAAATTAAAAATCTCAAGCATAAGAGATTAGTTCTAGTCAAAGTAAAGTGGGACTCCAAAAGAGGACCCGAGTACACATGGGAGCTTGAATCCGAAATGCAAAAGAAATATCCACACTTGTTCCAGTAGATCTCGAGGACGAGCTCTAAAACAAGGTGGGGAGGATATAACAACCCTCGGTAAAACCGACATCTCTCATAATAATTATGTCACCCTAATATATCTTTAAATATATCAACTTGTCTTTATATGCACCCCGTTTGTGAAAACCGAGCCCCAAAATAGATTATACTATATAAAATAAATAAAAACAATAATTATTAAGTTGAGGCGGGCCGCGTAGGGCCTCACCTCAAGTTCATGCGGGCCGCGCGAGTAGGTGACCAGACTTCTCTTAAATCATAAGTCCAGGCGGGCCGCGTACATGTCGGGTTAAGTTAACGCAGGCCGCGAGTACCTAGAATTGTGGCACAGCCCGGTGCGGCCACGTGTCCAAAGCGTGTCGAGCCTATATGATGACCGGACCAAGCTACACCGTTGACCGAGGTTGACGCGGGCCGCGTGAGCCCGGCCCAAACCCCACGCGGGCCGCGAGAAAGTGCGTTTTCAGCACTATAAAGAGAAGGCAACGGGCCTTCAGTTCAACCGTTCATTTCCTTTCTTTCTCTCTTAAATTCTGTAGTGGCGTTATTATACCCGGGCATTATACCCCCTAAAATAGCGAGGTTCTGCTACGATGTAAGTATTATAACCCCTGGAGACGTATTAGATACGCTGCCCGATTGATCTAGGGTTCCGTAACGGCTGTCGTGGTTCTGCCCGACGTAGTCGTTGGAATGCCGTCTCGGGGAGGGTATTACTAATGTTAAAATGGGTTATTATACTAACACACGTGCATTTGTGTAAATTATAGATATTCACCAGGAAACCCTAAAGAATCACCTAAGACAGCAATGTGAGTTGATCCACTTTTTGTTAACTGTTTTTACAAAACCTTAAATTTCCATGCGAATAACAGTTATTGAGTATTTGTAAGAATACAATTACAGTCGGTAAATTTGGGGTTTTGTATACAAAATTTGTTACCACCTGGTAAAGGAGTAACATGACCATAAGTCGGAACGACATTACCGTGTGGTGGTAATTGATATAACTTGGAAACAAATGTAATTGCGGATGCGCCCTCAATACTATTCACTGTGAATTTTTATTTAAACTTGATTAAACTGGGATTCACTCACCAGTATTTCCCACTGACAAAATGTTTTTAAAACGCGTTTCAGGTAACAATATGTGAAAGCCAAATAGAAGCCAGCTGGACAGCACTGAAGGCTTGGAAAAGTGGCAATAAAGTTACCTAAGAATAAAAGAGATGCTTTTTAATAAATAAATAGGATTTATTCCTATGAAACGTGTGTATTGAAAACTTGGGTTTTACCCATATGTTTAATATTATAAAACATGGTGGTTTACTCTGATTAAAATATTTCCTAACTACGGTCCCGATGAAAATTTCCGCTGCCAAATTGGATAAATAAATGTGATACCACCGAAACTGGCTCACGGCCGCCCGTTCCCGGGAGATAGGGATCGGGGGCTGTGACAATGTGTTAATTTCTATACCGAACCATGTTGTTTTTATTGTTTTCGGTTGATGTAAAGCATGTGTTGATTTCTATACAGGGTGCATGTATCGTACATGTACTATAACAAATCGAACCAATACCCACCGAATGCTCGTGTTAACGTGCCGCTGCAAAGCACAGAGAAATACCCTAGTTTATGTTAAAAATCTAAGAATTATTGTTAAAAAATAGTTGTGTAGGACATCCATTTATAAAATAAAATATGTTTTATTAATGAAAGCATAATTAAATTACAATACAGAAACAAAAATTACAAACAAATTACCAAAAAATGAAAGGAAAATAGATCGTTAAAGGAGGTTTTTTGTTCAATTTCTGTTTAACAAAGCTCTCTTAAAACAAATTTTAGGCCACCCAGGTGAACCCATTTGTCCCTTAGTGTACAATAGCCTAAGCAAATTGTATTGTTGGGATTAACCTATGATGTGTGTCGGTGTGAATATATTTTTAGTTATATTTTAAGCCCTTTTAACACTTTATTCAAGTTTTAAATTTATAAAACACGATATTCTACTAACACTAAACACACATATGGGCAAGTGCACCCATCGTGAGCGTAGTATAGCGTTGGTAAGATACCAAGGTCGTCCAAGGACACAAGAACTTTTAATACCGGTTTATCCTCGACGTCTAATCAAATCAAAAGTTTTAAAAAGTTTTAAATATGAAAATTAAAAACTAAAAAATGCTGAAAAATAAAATAAAATAAAAAGCAGATAGACAAGATGAATCACTTGGATCCGACTCGCCTTTAGCGTAACCTTTGATGATTTCCGCACTTTTGCACTTTTTAAGAGATTATCTTAGTTATAGTAGTAGACTCCTCTTTTGAAGGTGACGTTACTCTCAACCCAGTAGTTTGAGTCAGCAAGGATACAATCCTAAAGGGTCGTTATATTGAAAGATAATTAATTAAGTTATTAATGCGTAATGTGGTAGGCCCCTCTTTTGAAGGTGACGTTACCCTCGGCTAAGTGGTTTGAGTCAGCAGGGATACAATCTCAAGTAGCCAGGTTAATGTATTAATAGTAGTTTACATATGAGGGGATCAAGCCATTCGCACCCCCACCATCCAATACCAGTGGGTATTGAAGGAGGTCCTAGTAAGCTTGACCCAGGTCCTTGCAGGATCTATACACTGAACAAGGCAAGAACCTTACCAAACCATTCTCTTAACCCCCGACCAGGTAGCCAACATATCTCTATATAGACCGTAGAAATATGAATAGTGTAAATCTTTTATTTTATATAGACAGTAAAATAACGCTAAGACACCACAGACAAATGATAAGGAAGTTTCACCTTCAACATAAGAAATTAGTTATTAAAGTCATTAATAGAAAACCAAATAAAAAGTGCGAAAAGATTAAAAATAAAAAATATTACACTAAATGCTTGTCTTCATCAAGTGATGTAAGAAACTTAGGCAAACATGGCCTTTGATTGTCAAGAACTCTTACTATCAATCTTGGATCCTGAGACTACTACACACACTGTATAATGGATGATGGTGGTGGATGTGGGTTGTAGTGGTGGTGGAGTGTGAGTGAAGTGAGAGAGAGGTGGTTTGCCAAGGGATGCCTTTGAAGTGAATCAAGCACCTCTATTTATAGCCTGCACAGAAGCCCGGACACGGCCTCGTGTCCATCATCTTTCTCTTTCTTCATTAATTGCAATTTGTCTGCATTAGCTCCACACGCCCCCGTGTCCGCTGGGCACGGCCCCGTGTGCAGAAGCGTATCTGTGCTATCAAGATTTGCTTGTATTCTGCGAATCTTAGCGTTAACCACAACCCGTGTCGAGCTGGGCACGCCCTCGTGTCGGGAACAGAAGCTTCTATAGCTTTGTCCTTTCTGCAGAAAACTAGCCACGCCCCCGTGTCCGCTGGGCACGGGGCCGTGGTCAGCCTCCTGTTCTCTTGTTTTTGCTTGGAAAGATGCTGTCGAGGGGTCGGGCATGCCACGTTTATTCCATTTCTTGTAATTATGTTAGATTTTGCTGTATATTTGCTCATTTTGTTCATTTACGCTCATTTAATCCTGAAAATACAAAAGGAAGACAAAAGCACACTTTTTCCAACATTAGTACTAAAAAGGGTTAGTTTTATGCCTCATTTGATGTAATTTATATGTTGCATTTTACACACATCAACCTAGCACCTGAAAAAGCTACTTGAAACGAGAGCGCATAGGATAGAGAAGTTAGGGAAATTATTTGAGTACGAGTGGTTTGTGAAACATGTAAATTTCTATGCATAAAGTCTTAATAAAGCACACAAGCCTTGTTTTTATTCAAACAAATTAATCAGTTGAAGAGTCTATTTTCAATAACTTTGAATATAGAATGGAAAGTGAGGGAAGACTCCTGGCCTTTGGTCTTTAGTTCGATTCCTGATCCCTTCGGGTTTTACCAGTTCTTCATAGTTGTACCCTCGGGCGGGTGAAGGGTTAGGTTTTCCCCGGAACTGGTGGTTTGGTGGGATAGGGGCTCTATGCTTGTAGGTTGGGCTGCCATGGGGCTACCTTTCGGCCAATAAGTGCCGCGTACGGAGTACCCGGCGTTGCTTAAGTTGGACGTTTAAAAAAAAAAAGAATTCAATAAAATGAATTCTCAATTATTGCTGTAATTTGAGAAGACTTTGGTTGACCATGTCAGTTACTTCGAGTTACACCATAGACTTGAACCGCACCAAATCCATAATAGGTCAAAATAGTAAAGACAACTCTTAAGCGGCTCACAGTGAGATGATGAGCATGCAAAATGCGCCATCAAAATGACACATTACGCCCATCACTGTCATCCCGATCCCGTGCCTGAGGAATACGTTCCTATAAAAGTTGTTACTTAGAGAGTAACTAAAAGTTTATAATTCAATCTTTATGGGATAAACTCAATTTCCACATATTTAATATTTCAACCACACAACTTAAAACTTCAATATCTTCATTCAACTTTCCTCTATTTTAAACATAGTTTGGATTGTTGTGACACTCTCACAACACCCTAATTATTAATAATTATATTAATCTTTACTAAGGGCTTACCTCATCACTTATTTTGCAGTTTGAGATCTAGTTTGGGTTCGTTAGACTACCGCTCTAACTATGAGGGCATATTAGGGGATATATAATTTGTATTATATGTAAATCTAGTGTCACATGTTATTAGATTTATTATATAAATGTCACGTGTTATTAGATTTATTATATAGATAACATATTATGTACAAGTGAGAATTTTTGTACGAAGTGTAGGATACAAATTCAACCATTGTTTTCCTAAGATCAATGACTCAAAACTAGGTATTGGCATTTTCGTAAATATAAGGTTAAAACAATTGAAGAAACAAGTAGAGAAATGATATTCTCGTCCTTTCTCACTTGAACTCTTTCCCTCTGATTTTCAAACGGCTATAACTTTTACATACGTTAATATTTTTTTTAAAGTGCATTGTATTAACGAGCATTTCGTTTTTTTTTAATTCGGGCAGCCCATTGCTATAGTTTCTTTAAATTACATGATTTTGAATACTCATTACGTGATTACGTGATTTTGAATACCCATCACATGACTCCATGATTTCTAATACCGATTACATGATCTATTATAGAATGTGAAACCACATTAAGTGATTACGTAATTACGTATCAATAGTTGACTATGTATTACTAAGTGACTACGTGATTTCGAATACCCATTTTGTGATTATATGATTTAATTATAGTATTTTATGTGAAACACACTGAGTGATTACATTATAAGCATAATTGTAATAACATTAGTTATAACAAACCATATTGAATGTGTAATCAAGAATGGATTTATATTGAAAGTGTAATCACGTAATGGTTCATGTTGAATGTGTAATCACGTAATGGGTATTCAAAGTCACGTAGTCATGTGTTGGGTATTTAAAATCACGTAATGGACTATTGTGTATTCAAAATCCTGTAATTTTTTTAAGAAAACTATAGCAATAGACTTCTCAAATTAAAGAGAATGCAATGCTCGTTAATACAGCGTAATTTAAAAAAAAAATTAACCTACGAAAAAGTTATAGGCGTTTGAAAATCAATGAGGGAAGTTGTTTCAAGTGAGAAAGGACTAAATTACCCTCCAAGTCAATGTCACTTGTCCTCAAATTGTCGCGTAGGCTTCGTTTGGAAAAATTGTCTTGTATGGGATCATTTCTCTTATTATATATAGGGTTGTTGTAATCCTAATGGAATACCATAAATACTTAGCTGCGTTTGGTTCGCCGGAATTTAAAGAAATTGGATTTCACAAAATTTGTTGGAACTGAAATCTCAATTTCGACTCGTAACGTTTCATTTTTAACCGTTTCGACCCTCTCGATTTCAACCCGCACCGTTTCGACCTGTGTCGTTTCAACCCGTTCCGTTTTAACCCGCACTGTTTCGGCTGGGTTGATACATTCCAATTTATTTGCCAAGAAACACATCAAGAAGACAAGAATAGAATTGAGATTTTAATTCTAACAATTTCCAACGCCTATCAGAAAGTTTAATTTCCAAATTTAATTCTTTCAAAATCCAATTTCTATACAAATTTCAATTTCAAAACATTCCGCGAAGCAACCGTTATGTTTTCAGTTGAGATAGTTTCCCCTTCTCGGTTTGCTTTTATTGGAAGTCCAGTTTATAGCCATCTCTCCGGTTCTATCAAAAGTCTAGCTCTTGAACCAACCAGTGACCATTGATATTGATTTATTTTCTTCTCTAATTTCTGTCCAGATTATGAAATAACTGAATAAATCACTATTAAAATGCAATGCTGATATAGCTAATATGTTTACCAATCAATAAATGAGTAACCAGCACTCTACAATTACTGGAAACATAAATTTATTGATCAATTTGGTAAATAGAGATGAACTGAACGAATCACAATTAAAATTCGATTACGATAGTAAATGTGTAATTACTTATCGTTCCCGCCAAAAACTATATAATTAGCATATTCCAATTTGGATATGCTGTGCTTGAACAAGGTATGAGTTCTCTCATCTGCTGTTTGTAGAATAATATATATATTGTTTCTTCGGATTAAGTGAGTGTTGTTGGAAAATCTTGATGGGTCGGGTATGTGTCAGCGGGTCGGAGCTAAACCAGGTTCGGTAGTTAAGTGGGTTATCCATTAGCTAACGGTTCAAATGAAGAAATGGGCAAAATGTTGACCGAGTTTGTTGGAGGGGTTGAGAAGAAATGAACGTTGGGAGTTGAGTTTGTTCCTTGAAAGCTGGAGTTAGTGGTCCATTATGCATGTTGTTTATTTGTTTATTTCCGTTATAAATATGGCAGTAAATAGGACTTATTGTGTACCCCTTTCAGTTTTAATCAAGATAGTTCAAGCAGTAAACTTTGAGTTGCATTACGTGAGTGTGTTATTTGGGGCCTGAACCAACAAGTGTTGCTTGTAATCTCTTCATGTAAATAGACACTTATTTTTTTCTTACTATAACTAATATGTGGATTGCTGTTTGTAGGTTAACATTCAAATTTGTAGTAAATTGCTTCCTAATCTATCTATCCAAGAAGTTGCTAGTGCTAGTATGAATGCCCAGCCGAAAGAGAAACTCAAGCGCGATAGTCTTTACATAAACGAGCAAGGGAAATTAGAACACCAAAAAGTTTCAAGGAAAAGGGGTATCTATCACTGTTCTAGGTTTAGTTGAGTAAGGTAGGCCCGGACCAAGCTGTGGGTACTACATGAGTACATGTATAAATGATCATTGGAAAGCTTGAGGGTTAAAAGAAGTAATATATGTAGTAAATCTATCCATATAATAGGTACATGCAGAAAATGAGTTTCATGCATGTCATATAATAATAGCAGAGAAAGAATATACATTTTTATGACCAGGTCGGGTCATATTTAGATGGGATGATGTCTCTATTGCGGAAGCTTGTTGAGCTTGCAATCGACAAAATCCTTATACTTCTTAGTCTTGAACTTTGATGGATTGTCTTGAGTGATGAGCTTTGGAATTGGTCCAACCTCAAACTCTGGTGGTGGCTCCAAGAACATTGGCCATGACATTCTTGTTTTCTCCTTATTCACTGTTGTTCTGTGATACACACTCTTATACTTCCCATTGCTCAATATCTGCCAACATAAAAAAACTAGTTGAACCGAACCGTGAATACGATTACCAAATTTGATCCAATGAAAGTTTACCTCAATTTGGTCTCCAATGTGAACAATGAGAGCATTAGGGATGTAAGCAACATCATACCAATGATCATCCTTGAACACTTGTAGACCCTGAACTTCATTTGGCACAAGTATAGTGATGGAAGACATGTCTGTATGGGGACCTAACCCTAGATCAAGCTCAGGACATGGGCATGCTGGGTAGTAGTTTATTTTCAGCATGTAAAACATGTCTTCACAACCCAACCCTTGTTTCACTTCACCATCTTCTAGTCCAAGTCCTCGCGATAACAAACCCAGCAACTTGTCTGCCACCGGTATCAAGCTTTGCGTGTATTGCTCGTTCGTCTCTCTGTTCCATACACATATATGCTGAAATAAACGAACGAATGATCGAATATGTATGTATGTGTGCGCGCGCGCACCCATACATACATTATAACTACTTAAGATCCGGATTTGATGATGAACTTTTTTATTATGAAAAGTTGTGCCA
This sequence comes from Helianthus annuus, assembly GCF_002127325.2. Classification (NCBI taxonomy): domain Eukaryota; kingdom Viridiplantae; phylum Streptophyta; class Magnoliopsida; order Asterales; family Asteraceae; genus Helianthus; species Helianthus annuus. The sequence goes on from NC_035441.2 coordinate 127,788,045, forward strand.
GGAGATTGATTACATTTCAAGTGGATTCATAAAATTGTGAATCGAATTTACAATTTCAAAATTTAATATACATAATTATTCATGGTTGACACGAATAACATTTGTTTTATTATTCATTTTTTTCTTCTGTTAACCTTATCATATTACTAATCTCTTATGATCAATTTAGGTCCTTAGATTCTGGTTCCATTCTTACAAAGGGTTTTTCTCAAATTTATTATGTTTACTCCTGAATTGGTGTATAGGCATTATTGCTTAGTGAAGATGGATATGATCGTATGATTCCGCTGGTGGCACGATGATACTCCTGAATTGGGGAGATTGGGGACAAACCACCGAATGCACCGAAGAGGGGGAGGGGGCAGTGTTCCCCGTCAGGATCGCCTGCCACCTCACCTCCTTGATACCACACCCTTAAGGGTGTAAGGAGTGGTTAAACACTTTGGAGTGGCAAACCAAAAAACCGACCAATCAGAGTGCGTCACGTCAATCAGTGAAAAGTGTTTAAACTTTGGTGAAAAGTGTTGGCAATGGTTTAGACATTTGGTGAAGTGGTAAACTTTAAAAAAAAGGGAAAAATGTGTGATTGGTTGAGAGATGGCATGAACTCCACCCACACACCCTCTCTCTCTCCTTCCTCCCCTCACCGAATCGTCAAGCCACCACCGATTTGGTAAACTTTGAGTGGCAAACTAATGTTGGTAGTGGTGTTATCGAGTGCCAAACTCACTTTGCCACTCCCTACACCCTAAGCCTAACTATTGTATTATTTTTTATTCTTATGATGGTTATAATATTTAATACAGTGTGTATGCTATTTTGATCAAACTAATCCAGTAGATATTAAAAAAAGAGTAAAAATGCTTCTTGAGTTTGGGCCACTTTAGCCACTTAGGGTGTAAGGAGTGGTTAAACACTTTGAAGTGGTAAACTAAAAAACCGACCAATCAGAGCGCGCCATGTCAATCAGGCAAAAATGTTTAAACTTTGCTGAAAATTGTTGGCAATGGTTTAAACACTTGGTGAAGTGGTAAACTATTTTTTTTTTAAAAGAAAAATGTGTGATTGGTTGAGATAGCAATGGACCGCACCCACAATACCCTCTCTCTCTCAATCATCTTCTTCCCCGAATCGGTATGCCATCCCCGCCCCTTTAACTTTGCCGATCGGTAAAGGGGTCGGCGGCGGTGTTCCCGCTCGGCAAACCGAGTTTGCCGCCCCCCTTTACCGCCCACTCCGGACACCCTTAAGTCTAAAAATGAAACTTTTTGTATCTGGGTCTCCGAGGTTTCATTTTTGTTGTCATTTTCATCCAATTGTCAAACTGGGTTAGAATTTTCTGTTAACTTCCTCCCTTTTTATCGGTTTCCTTATTTAAATTAAGGGTATAGTCGTCATTTTATGCCATAATATATTTTATTCAAATGAGGAAAACGACGAAAAAGAGAAAAGTTAACAGAAAATTTTAACTCAGTTTGTTAATTAGATAAAAATGGTAACAAAAATAAACCTTATGAACCCAGATAAAAAAAATATATTTTTGGATTAAAGTCATATAAAAATGACCCAAGTCCTAGGACCATTTTGGTATTTTACTCTAAAAAATAAAATAGAGATATAATATTGCTAGGCCAATGGAACTAGAGTCATGTCCATCTACACATTCAATGTCCAAAACCTAGTTGTCGGTTTTGTACTAAGGTTTTAGTTTTCCGATTCATGAATAAAAAAAAATATATATTTGATTTAATAATACTTTATATTTTGGTTGGCAACTCACACGTAATTCTACCTCACAGATTTAATTTAATAATCAAAGGTTTTCGAAATACATTGAGTTTAACATACGTTGGTAGATCACGCATGTGTGGCTCTAAAAAGACAAGAAAAAAAAGCTAAGTTTTACTAATTATTTCCTTCTATTTTGATGTAACTAGATAAGTTTTTTTAATGAAATATATCAATTTAATATTTGCACCTAAAAAAATATTTCTTTTTAATGTTGTAAAATTACTTTTTATTTGATTATATTATATTACTTTTGGTTAATGTTGTAAAAATTAACCAAACATGGGGTTAATGTTGTTAGTTTATATTACTTTTTATTACATTACTTTTTATTTGATTATATTATATTATTATTAGTGTAACAATCTTCCTCTTTACAACTTTGATCCCCCATACTTTTTATCTTTCACAAGTTTTCGTTTTACGTCTCGTTATAAAATTTGCGAGTTAATACGTCGCAAGTCGCATTGTTGCATTGTGTTGTTGTACCCCAAACATGGGGTGTTTTTCAAAAAAAAAAAATGTGATTTTTCACTTTAACCCTATCTTTTGATTTTAATCCTCTTAATTTGTTTTTTACTTTTAACCCAAAACTTTTCATCTTTTGTAATTTAACCCAAAACTTTTTTATTTACAACTTTGGTCCCCCATACTTTTTATATTTCACAAGTATTTCGTTTTACGTTTCGTTCTAAAATTTGCGAGTTAATACGTCGCAAGTCGCAACGTGCGTGTGTGGTTCAACGTTTTTGGTCTATTTTTTCACATTTGACAGGTATGTCGCAACGTGTCTATTTTCCCCCTTTGGCAAGTTCGCCGCAATGGGCGGATCCTACATCGACTTAGTTATTCTTTTCTACGTTATTTTGCGAGTTAACACAGCGCAACGTGCGTGTGTGGTTCAACGTTTTTACGTCTATTTTTCCCATTTATAAGTTATATGTTTTAGTCTTATTTATTCGCATTAACACGCTGCAACTTCAGTGTTGGTGATCGCTACCAGTGGATTGACATTGATGTTATTTGGCATAATTTTAGGTCTCGCCACAACGCGAGAGTGCTTAATTCTAGTTAAAAATAAAAAGAATCCTAATTGAGCCGCTTCTTGACTTGTTATTTTCCTTTTTTATTCCAAACAATTGATTAAATCTCAATATTATTTTTAACTACATGCTCCACGGGCGGTTCTATGTTGAGGGCAGGGGTGTACGGAAAATCTCTCAACTTTTTGGTGAAATATATATTTTTTTTTTGTTTAATGTATCGGATACCTCTGAATGTAAGTCAAAAGAATTTCTTCGTTTTGTGAATCTACGGTAAATTTTTATTTATTTTGAGATACCCCTGAACTTTTTTTGACAACTGACATGCTTCGTAAACTTTTTATATTATGTTCGTTGTATCTTTCGTCCATTTTTTGATGAAATTAACACACACATATATATAGGAGATATCATGGTTGTAAAAGTCTCGACTAGTCTCCGATTAATCGTCGATTAATCACTAATCGGAGGTTCACTGATTAATGGCCGGTTAATAGCTAGGCGGTCAATGGCGGTTCTATCTTGACCAAATTTTGGCCAGACACTGGCCAAATTTCGACTAAAACTTATAAATTTCTTCCAATTACTTAAAAAATGGGCTACTGGAGGGTTAAAACATGTCTACTTTAAAAACTACGTATAAAAATGTGTGTGTGTATATATGTAACTAAAAATTACATATATAAATCTCAATCCGATTAATTCCGATTAATCGCTAGTCCTTACCCCACCGCCTGACTAGCGCCTAGCGATTCTTACAACACTGGTAGATATATATATATATAAGAACATGTTTCACATCATAATTTTTGTGTCGTCCTCATGTTAATTAATTTAATTAATATCGAAAAAATGTTAAAATCAATTTGTTTAGGAATTTGGGAATATGTTTATCTAATTGAACATGCATTAAACACCAAAAACAATGAAAGAAAAATGAAACCTGTAAGAAGGAGGGTTCTTTGGCCAATAATGATAGTTAACGGCAGAAGGTGGCCACACCCTATGAAACAAATGATCCACCCAACCTTTCTTCCCTTCAACTTCCTTTTGATGCTTTGTTCCATACCCTTCAACACCTTCATACCCAATTGGTTTAGCAATAACTTCTTTTTCGTCTTGTGGTAACTCAAAGAACTCTTTTCCAACTTTTTGCAACTCAGATATGTGTTCGTTTGGTATCCCATGGTTGACAACCTGAAAAATCCCCCAACTCTTGCTGGCTTCAGAGATTGAAGCCACAAGAGATTGGTCATCGGGGTTACAGAGATCGATCACTGGGACTTCGAGCACCGCCCCATGTATGGTTGTGGTTGTTGCTTGTTCATTTTCTAATATTATGAACTCGCTTGGGATTGTGCCTTTTAGGTTTGAGAGTGAGGCTATTTCTTGAACTCTCTCAATCTCCATTATGTGGTTTCACTTAATGTTTTGTTTGTACTTTGGTGTTCTTTTCCCCTCCTTTATATAGGTCTATTTTCGTAGGTCTATTTTTGTAACCACCTCCTATCTTTTCCCTAAATGAACTTCTAATGTTTTGAAAACTGAAAGTTAAATGTCAAAATTTGCATTATGTCACATTATATTTTTTTTTCACATCTTCTAGAATAATAATTTCCTTAGACCATGCGTAGTGGTTTAGTGAATAATGCCCCTACTTTTGGGCATTTTTCGCCATGTGGCAGTCCAGTCAGCAATAGGGTATTATTGGGCGTTTTTACAAAAAGGACGTAGTGGGATAATGCCCAATAATGCCCCGTCAATCATTACATAATTATTAAATTTTTTAATTAAAACTAATTAAATTTCATTTAAATAAAAAAAATTACATTCTTAAAAAAAAATTTCAAAAGTTAAATAGAAAATATTACATATCTAAAATACAAGGACCAAAATTCAAATGTTCAAAAGTTAAATTTAAAACCATATCTAAACCACAGGGACCAAAGTTGTAAAAACTAAACTTTTTAAAACCATATCTAAACCACAGGGACCAAAGTTGTAAAAACTAAACCTTTTTAAACCTATTCTGCAGTCATCATCTTCTTCGACTTTTTTTGCAGGTTTTCCGGCAAGGAAAACAACAACTCCGGCCAGCCACAAAATCTCAATCAAGCTCGAATTCGTCCCATTCCGGCCCAACCTCCAGCTATCTCCATCTGATTGGCCAAAAATTTTGCCCTTTTGGCGTGATTTGAAAAACGCCAATCGATTTTTTTCTCGAAAAACGCCCGATAACGCCGGCATGTAATGGGATAGGGGCGTGATTCGGCGTTTTCTTTGATTTAAAAAAAAAACGCCCCACTACACATGGTCTTAGAGAACAAGCAATAATGTGGGATTAACTCTAATCCAAACCGTCCAGTCGATAATATATGTAAATCTTATATATATGTCATTTGTAAACTCATATCAACAAAATCGAAAATGGTAAAGAATATCTCTTGAATTTAAATTTGGCAAGAGGTAGCTATTTCGCATCGAACTAGTAAATCATGTAAAAATTCCCGACAATTGATAATGTTCATTTTTTTATATATATAGGCCAGTTAACGTACAAAATGACTTACGTACATTGCGTACGTGATTGTTTTCCAACGTGCGATTTTATCTTCACCATGCGATTTTTTCCCCCAACAACAACATGCGATATGTGATTTCTGATAAACACTAACATGCAAATTTGTTTTTATCCCTCAACATGCGATTTCCTCATTCCCCAACAACATGCGATATTGAATGTTTTATGCATGCGCTTTTTTTATAACGTGTGATTTCTACTCACGTACGTAATGTACGTTAATACCAATTGTACGATACACTTTCTCTCCCTCTCCCTCTCTCTCTCTCTCTCTCTCTCTCTCTCTCTCTCTATATATATATATATATATATATATATATATGGTAGGGTTCATGCTAGAACTAACTTTATTGCAAGAACCGCGAGAACCAATGTAAACAAAATAAACTCACTACACCACACAACACCTTAAAAAACCCAACCCCCACCCCCCCCCCTCCAAAAAAACCTAAAAAAACTTAACCCCCCACCCCCAAAAACCTAAACCTCCCCCCCCCCCACCCAAGCTAAATGCTAAAAACTAACCCCCTCAAAAACCTAACCCACCCCACCCCGTAAAAACCTAAACTCCCAAGCTAAATGCTAAAAACTAAACCATTAAGCTAAACCCCCCAAAAACCTAAAAAAATCTAAAAAAAAAACACACAATTTTGTTTTTAATATTTTTATAAAAAAAGTCGCTAATTTTCGTCATCAATTTTTTTATTTATTGACGAAAAGTAGTGATTTTTTTATAAAAAAAATATTAAAAAAAATGTGTGTGTTTTTTTAGATTTTTTCAAGTATTTTTGGTTGTGTTCATATTGGTTCTCACAATAAAGGGTGGTTCCTAACGGATCTTTCTCTTATATATATATATATATATATATATGGGTGTGTGTGTGTGTGTTGGTTCTTTTTAAAGTCTTAAAAAATTCAACAAGGTAAAAGATGAAAATAAGTTATATTAAAACAACTAGTAAGATTACCCGCGTTACGCTGTGAGGTTTCGGTCGATATCTATTTTGGTTCAGTATAGAGACGACAAGTGAAGGTAGCGTCATGGTAGTTTCGGTGCTGTAGGTGGTCACAACGGTGAAGACAACATAGGCGGATATGTGGCGGCGAGAACGATGGTTGTGGTACGGTGGTGAAGGGGTGGTAATGACAGTGACAAATTTATTTGGATTAACAATTTACTTCACAAAGCCGCTAATAGTTTTTTTGGGTTTTTCATGTAAATAAATTATATATATAAATATCAAAGTATAAATATTGTTTTATTTATATACTATGAATTAGAAACATTACACAACAATGTTGCTAGTATTTTGTGCTTAAGGGTATTTATTATACACATTTTGTTTGTGTTATCACTACTAAAAAAAGTTCTTTACTAACACATGACACATATTAATTTTATGACACATTCAAAAACGTGTCATTAAAAAAAAGGTTATTGTTAATAAAATCTGTAGAATTTATGATATTTTTTGTGTGTCATCCTTTAATTGTTATTTAAAAAATATAGAACATCAACAAAATATGTATGTCATCTCTGTCTGTAATCTTATATTTTTCTAATTATTAATTAATTTTTTTGTCAGAGATTTCGCGCTATTTATTCAAAATTGAAGTTAATCTTAAAAAAAATCATATACCTCCAATCTCTCACAAAAATTCATATACCCTTCGTTCAGAAACCCTTGCCCTAACCTCTCCCCTAACCACCAATCTCTACCAGCCTCTACCAACTTCTACCAACCCCTGTGCTCTCTTCTTCTTCTTCTTCTTCACATTTGTAATTTTCACATACCCAAAAGTTTAATTTTTATTTTGTTAAAATTTTGACCTTACACATACACGCTATTCTTGATCTTGAAAAATAAAAATTATCAATCTCTACCTAAATTGAAAAAAACCAAACTTGACAACCTAAAGCGAAATCTGGATCTTTTTTTGGCTGTCACTAATATTATCAACCGTTATTTATTTTTTTGGCCGACTAAAAAATTAATTTCATTCTAAATAAACTTGTTTTTTGGCTGACTAAAAAATTAATTTCATTCTAAATAAACTTGTTTATATTAACTCAACACTTCATTTAATAACCTTGGGCAATCAAATCATAAAATCATATGATTGGTGAAAAAAGGGGATGATTGCTACCTTTTATATCCAACAGGATTATTAACCACTTGTTAGATAACTATTCTTAGACCATGCGTAGTGGTTATGGTGAATCTTTGGGCGTTGTTCAACACGTGGCACTCCCATAATTACCCAATTATTATTTTTTTAATGCTTAAAACAAATAATACTAGTTTTTTATATCGCGCATTGCAGCAAAACCGAACAAATGATAATGTAAAACAAACGTGATTTGAAAATAAAACATGTTGTTTAGAAAGTCAAACCATTAGAAGGATTTAGTTTATCATCGTACCATTTTATGATGCCAAATAAGTACTTTATTTTGAGTACAACTTCGTTTTTAACAAAACTTATAACAGAATGTCAGGGAAAGAAATCAAGCACAACTACGTACTTAAGTTTTTAGAAAGAAAGTTATAAATGTAAATTATTAAAGAAGTATCAAATTAATGGATAAATTAATATATGTTCAAAAAAGAAAAAAAACAATTATTAAAAAAAAGGTAAAGGATATATATGTTTTAAAAAAAGAAAAATATGTTATTAAAAGTAAATATAATAATAAAATATTATAATAAATTAAATAATAAAATAATAAAAAGCTACATATTATTATAAAAATAAAGTTACTATTTATCAGCACTCGTTAACAATATATATAATATATATAATTCTATTGGCCAAATGTTTTCATCTTGGGCGTTGATATAAGAACGCCTTATACCATTTTGTCCAAAAGAACACCCAGGGGGCCGCATGTGTGGCGTTAATTTCCAAAAAAAGGCCCAATTTTGGTACCACTACGGGTGGTCTTAGCATGAAATTGAGGAATCTCATTGCTATTATTCAAAAAAGCATGAAACGTATGCTTGCATATTCGATGGGGCAAACTGGATATCTAATTATTGGAATAATTATTATCTATTATCGAATTCACTCGACTCAACCCGACAGTACCCGTTTGGGGAACGTCCATATTAAATTATTTTTACTTTCCAAATTTTCTCGTATGTCATTGATCCCTAATTATCCTTTAATCCTAAATGTATTGCATGTCACACCCTGATCTGCAGCGAAATAGGTGATCAGAGTATGATTGATTGTTCACAGCTATATATAACATTTATCACAATACAAATAATACAAAGAATCCTTCAAAATCAAACACCACATAACATAATCTAGTTTATTCTCTAAGGACTCATCCCTACGTGTCATCATAGTATCTTCAAACATGTTTACCTGTATCATGTGTAAAGGTAGTTTTTGGGTCAACATAAGTTGGTTAGTAAATCTAAAAGTTTTAAGTAAAACTGTTTTTGTTTATTTGTTTTAAGAAAAAAAAAATGTTAACTTGCAATTCCAACAGTAACTAAATGATGACGACAAATGTTAATAATAAATCTGTAACGCCCCAAATTTCATATGTTATATTATAATATTAAAGATGTGATGCCTTAATAAAAAATGGTACATGTAGACTTTATATAACAAAAGTTAGTTATAAGCTAGTAAGTTTGATTTTTAGTTAAACCTAGTTAAAGTGTAAGTAAAAAAAAACTTAAACTTAAAGAATAGATTTTACCCATAAAATACAAATATCCAAACATGAGGGGTTAAATTAGGATAAATTAAAAGATAATATATAAAAACAAAACTTAAAAGTCAAACGTGTCGACAGGAGCAAGAGAAAGAGAGGGAAACCCTCTAACTTAGCAAATCAGTAAAATTGAAAAGGGAATCGAAGCTTGATTGTATGCATGGACTAAGATTTATGACCATCTAAGTGTTCTTATCACCAAGTAAGTTGAATTTCATGTTTTAGTGATTGTTGATGAAATGGGTTATGTGTAATCCTTGAATGTTTTATGAAATTGAACATGAATGCTAGTTAATATCAACATGTAGAAGTTGTAATATGCTTAATTTTGATCATATTGGTGATTTGTAGAATGATGAAGTTTAGTGAAGACTCTGTGCAAATTAATATAATGTTAATGTTTGAAGTTACATGTAGTATGTATTTTGTTAGATAATTTGATATAGAACAAAAGATACATGGTTATGATGATGATTTGTGAAGTTGGAATTATTATGTTAATCTATGGATGAAATAGGAAAAATGTGCTTAAATTACTTGTACATTATGCTTTGTTGATGGTACACACACAACATGTTCGATGAAATGCCTTGATTGATTTAGTTGCGTTTTGACATGAGTACTTATTAAATTGAGGTATTAGGATGAAAATGGAAGTGTATATGGTTAATTAGTACCATAATGAATAAAGAAATACACATATGAAATGAATTGTATGAAAGCTAAAAAGGAGAAGTTGTAACTTATAGGAGCGAAGAAGGAAGAAAGCACGAGCCATTCCAAGGCGCAAGTAATGCAAGATTGTTGTAAGTTCATATGAACTTTACTTTATCTTAATGTAGATTATGGCATTAGCTTCATTATATTTCTACTAGCTTGTAAATTATGGTTTAGAGCAAGGTAAATGTGTTGTGTTGAACATTGAAGAATTTGCAAAAAAAAAAATAAAGTGATTTAAAGTATGTATGATGACCCGTTATGAATGGGTCAAAATGAATGGAAAAGCAAGATAAGGAATGGATATGTAATGATTCGTTGTAAATGGGTCAAAATGGATGAAATTTTGAGATGATAAAATGATTATGTGTTGACCCGTTATGAACCGGTCAAATTAGCCAAGGATGATAGACCATGTTGAGGGTCTAAGTTTTTGACCTGTTATGAACGGGTCGTATGGATTAAAGATTTTAATGATGAAGGAATGGTAAGTGCAATATCCGTTTTAAATGGAATTGCTAGTTGAAAGGAATGGTATGTGCAATACCCGTTTTAAATGAAATTGCTAGTTGAAAGGAATGGTATGCGCAATATCCATTTTAAATGGAATTGCTAGTTGAAAGGAATAAGGATGAATCCAAATCTTGGCCTTGATAATGGGTCAAATAAGAGATGAAATGGAAGATGTAATTTCTATGTTTAAAGAAATGTACTGATGAATTTTTGTGTTATGAATGATAGGAAAATACTCTTGATGATGGCGAGCTTGGATCGGATACACTTCACTGTCCTTTACGCACTTTCGGCTTATGATAGTTTTCAAATGGGTCAAAACACTTTTTGTTTGTCAATGTTAGATTAAACGCCTAGGTCTTTTGTAAGTAAGTTTAAAGTTTGTATCGTGATATGGTAGTTTAGAAGTATTCTGGTGAGGTGGTAGTTCTTGCGAGTTGTCGACGTGAGCCAGAATAGTTACCGAAAGTTTTGTTGCGCGATTAAGGGTGTCAAGCGTTCGGAATGATGAACGAAAGGTTGTATTTGTACAGTTTTCCACTAACAACAAGAATTTTGGAAAGAATCTTAAAATAATCAGGTTTCCATTTATGTGGGATTTGAATTCAATTCGGTGGAGATTTTGTGTGAGAATGGTCTATTGGGACGACTAGATTCATGATCTCATAAAGGGAAACACGATTACGGAATCAAATACGAGACTAGTGAGGATCATAGTTATCCTATGGTGAGTTTGCGAACAGGATTAGGCGGCGAACTCTTATAACATTTAAATCAAGCAAGTATTAGATTAAAAGAAAGGTTTGTTGTATTCATCTCACTAAAAGGGGTGTGATGGAGTGGTTATTGTGTGCGCATGTTGTGTTTGGGAACCGGACGAGATCCGGGTTCGTGTTCCGCCATCCATTCTTTTTATTTCCCTTTTAATACACTTTCAAAGATTGGAAGTTAGGCCCCTGGACTTTGTAATTGGCTTTCCTAAACCAAACTAACCAAGTTAACCCTACTAATTATCTCCCTTTACAAATAAGTAACCATGCTAACAAAGCTTTATTTATAAGATTGATATTTTATAACTTTTTTAAACATAATTATACTTGTTAATCTAAATACGATTATTAACATAAATAAATAAATAACTAAAAAAATAAATAAATTCCTTCCTCGATTATTTATTTCGTGAAAGATTCTGGTTTACAAATGCTTCGGACTCAAGTTTCAAAAAGGGTCGCATTTTCTAGTACCCGTTTTGACGTATGTTACATTTCCCCACTGAATTTTCATTCCTCGCCTAAATTCCCACCCAAATTCCCCTCAGAGGGTACAGGGCACCACAGGTAGTGGCTTCGGGTACCCTTTACCCACAGGCGCACACCGCCGCCGATGTTGTGGTACTCGAGGAAAACCCACAGTCATCTTAACTTAACTTTTCACTCCTCTGTGACTGCTTATCAAATTTCGGGGTGAAATTTCTTTCAAGTTGGGGAAGATGTGACAACCCCTAATTTCAGGTTAATACTTTAACCTAACCACAGTTAACTTAAACATACATTCATAGCACTGCATTTAACTAGGGTTAGTTAAATGAGTCTACTTTGGTAATTCGGGGATTTACCGGAACATTTGCATGATAACTCTCGAACGTTGGTGAATAACACGAATAATAATTATAAACGGACGGTTTATACGAACTTATGTTTTGCGTGATAAATACGTGGATTGTGTGTTCTAACTGTATGATGTTGTGGGCATTGTGTAATAATGACATAGTTAGGGGTGTTTAGGGTTAATAGTAAAACTTTAATATAACTCCCACATAACCCTAAACCTCCCTCACAAATCACTTTACGACAGTTTACAAATAATCATTCCTCTAATCATTTGGCTACACCAAGTTCTCTAATCTTTCATCTTTCAATCTTTCAAGAACAAACCCTAGAATCAATCTAAGGTAATGCTTTATGATTATAAGTTGATTGATATTCTTGTTCATTGGATTTCATGCAAACCCTTGTCCTCCAAACAATGGCCTTGTGTTTACTTGTTTATGCCTGAATGATTGTGTTTTGTGAATGAATGTGCATTGTTAATGAGTATTAGAATGCCACTGATATGATAGAATTGCCAAACCGTGTTAATGATTTGTAACATCTGTTGTTTATTGTGGATAAGGGTTTTGATCATAGGAACTGTTTCATAGAATAGAAACTATGATGTTGTTTATTATGTGCGTTTGATTGTCCGGGAATAAATGTCAGACTTTCTGAAGTCACAAAGTCCGAGTTTATCATATGTCCGACTTTGTGAAATAAGGAGTCACTGTTTACTTATGTTAATAACCGAATTTTTATTATAATGGGCCAGGGTTTAAGTGCCTTCAGGGTTTATAAAGAAAAATGTAGTCAGGGTTTGTTAATCTTATGGGGAGTCTGAATTTAGTGGATTTTATATATATAAGATGCATATATCCGGAATTAATGGTAAACTTCGGTGTCCAGATGACGACATGGTCTGCAACAGTCATCGTCGTATGTCTCAGACACAACAAATCGTATCCCACCTCACACGTCTACTACTTACTAAAGCTTAGAAACACGTCGAAACACGCATCACATAAACACGTAGGCACATAACCACAGCTTCACGAAATCACAGAAGCACATAAGCACGTAAAGCACAGAGGCACGTAAGCACAGAAGCACGTAAGCACAGAAGCACGTACACATTTAGCCACAGAGGCAGTCAGAATACAGAAACCTGTCGTTCAAGGCTCGCGTGTCGTTCGTATATGGTGATCGCGCATAGTATATCGAATAGTATCGCATAATTGTATAGCATATCGAGTATAGTATAGCGTATATCGCATCATAGTATTGTCTAGAATTGCAACGACTTATTAGTGTTTTGAGGTAGAATAGCAATACGAGTCGTGTGTGTCGATCGAAGTGATAGCAAAAATCGGGTGAACATCAAAATTAAACACATAAACAGGTAATTACACATAAAATCGACGAATTATCAGAGTCAGCAGTTGCGGGCTCAGAATCGAAACACATAAAATCGAGGAAATGGATTGTCTGCGGCTACTAGACATCGACTACCCAAAGCGATTTGACTATTCACAATAGACTTGTCGTCACTTTTCGACTTTCAGGATCGCGATTCTGCCTCGATTCTTGGGCATTCAACGTGTATTCCCTAGGCCATACTTGTGAGTTCAGGTCGTTGGAGTCCGTCGAGGTTTTGGTGAGATGAGTAGAAGTTGGAATAAGTTGCCAAGGTTCGGGTTTCACCCCTGGCTTAGCAATTTCTTCCTTGTTTTAGTAAAATTTGAGGAGGTTATTCATCAAAATATGGATTTCACTCCTGTTTTGGTATAATTCTCCTCGTTCGTTATCGAAAATAATAAGGAAAGTCATTGATAAATTGATGAAATCAGCATTGATCGAACAAGTTAGTCGAGAGTTTGCGGCTTTCACACCTAATCTCGGCTAAATCGCTTGACTTTATTTGAGGATTCAAGTGCAGTGATAGCGAAGAATATTAGAGTTTAGTACCTAAGCTTGGTCTGTTGGTTCCTAAGTATAGTCTAGGTCTCTAAGACAGCGACCCGGACTAGTTCGTGTCCTGCCTAATTCCCTATATTTATGGCTCTGATACCAATCTGTCACACCCCAACCGATGGCGGAATCATCGGGGCATGGCACTGAGCGAAACAGATTGTCCAGAAGTTTCCATAACAATTATCATTACTATTCAGTTTAAATAACACGTCCCATACCGTGTCCCAAATAACAAACAAATTATTACAGATAACAACCAGTCAAATATTCTGTTCCGACAACTCAGATTTAAATAAGACAAATAAATATTGTTCAAATGCTCCTAAAGACCCAGCCTGACAAGATCTACAGACAACTATGCTCTAGTTGCTTTTTCCTGACAGACAACTATTTGTTGGGGGCCTCTAGAGCTTTATTCTAGCCTCGCTTTCCTAGCAAACAAACATCTTAAACACCTGTCACATACGTTAAAATAAAGTCAATACATATAATGTAAAGGTGAGCATTCAAGTTTGATAATAGCATATAGAGTTCGAAATAGTTTACACATAACCAGCACGTACACAGAGGAAAACGAAGCATGTTAATTATCGACATGGACCTATCGATACCAATGACTGCGGGTTGATCGTCCGAGACGGTTCGCAATACATGATTACCACCGTAATCCATGCAAGTAATTGTCCTTAACAACCCCCGTGTGAACGGGTGCTGAGTCCAAACTATAGTACTACGTCGTTAAGCCAGGTAGACAGCATTCCACGTGTAAACACAATCAACAAGCATTCATTTAGTCACGTAATACATGCATATTGGTTAGCGTTCAAATAGTTGAGTAGTGTGATCGATTGTGTTTTGATATAAGTAACGTATGTAACACCCAAAAGTGCTAAAAGCAAAAAGGGATCGAGTATACTCACAGCAATTGAATTTGATGGATTGAAGGGAGCGCTTGAGAGTGGGGTTAGCCTGAACAGTTCGATAGCACAACGATGAAGAACACGTAGAATGGAAACAAATGTAAGTGGGTCGAACAGCCTGGTCGATCGAACAGTTGGTTCGATCGAGTGGGTTGTTCGTTCGGCTAGACAATTCGTTCGGACAGTCTGTTCGATCGGCCGGTAGGCTCGATCGGCTAGACTGTTCGAGTGGATTGTTTCTTCCCTTGAGTGAGATGTGTTTGTGTGTGAGGATTTGAACTTTTGAAGTTTTCGTTGTAGTATTTGAGAACACTGATGTGTTTTTACCTTTCAGGTCGATCGATCAAACGGTCTGTTCGATCGGCCGGTTTAACCGATCGGTTAGGAACTTCAGTAGTAGTCCTCTGTAGAATGTCACTCAATCGAACAGCATACTCGATCGAACAGCATGTTCGATCGGGTGGCATTCCTATACGTCAAACGAATTGAAAAATCGACTAAGTGTTGAAGCATAGTATCTCATGATCCGAGGAGTAATGTTGACGAACAGCTGTTCGATCGAACAGTACCTCGTCAATACAATACTTCATGAAGTTGTTAAGTGTGGGGCCATATGCTAGCTGATCGGATTGCCTGATCGATCGGCTGGCATGTCCGATCGGTTGGGCTGTTCGTTCGAACAGCCTAACCGTTCGGCCAGCATCCTGACCTGGTCGGCCTGTTCGTCTAACACTTGGCTATTCTGGTTATTTGATGTTATATTGAGGTAGTTTGACATCGAGCTTAACTAGGGAACCTTCGTTCTTACTTGTTTCTCCTGCTCGGACAGGAATCACCCAAGTCCGGCCGGTGAACGGTTCGGAACCATGGTTTAATGTTTAACCCGAAGTCGGTGAACCTCGTAGATAGAATCCGGATCTTGAATCACACAACCATTGGAATGATTAGTGAGTTGGCTCAAGCTCTGTTTCTACCGGTTTGAAGGCATTAAGTGTAAAAGAGTTGAAAGAAAGTTGGAATTCCTTCTTTCAATCCTTCACATCGTGTAAATGTTTAGATCCTTGATAGATCTTAGCTTGTTTATGTGGAAATCAGTTAGATCCGAGCTATTCATGGTGGATTGAAGCCAAAACATGATGTTCTTGAAGAACACCAAGATGACATCATCCAAGAATGCTTAGATCTTGGTGATTTCACGGTTAGAAATCAAGATTTGAAAGATAGAAAGGTGTAGGAGCATGTTTTGATCAAGAAAGTACAAGATTTAGGATGAAAACTTACCGGAATCGAAAGAAATCTGAGAAAAGGAGGGGAGCACGAGCTGGTCGGTCAGAGCTGGCCGGTACGGCTTACAGAGGAGCAGCAGTCGTTGTCACAGCACAGTTCTTGTTGTTGGAGCTGTTGTTGTGCTTTTTCTTTCTTCTTGACGACTTGGAGGGCTGAGCAGTGGTGGTGTCGACGGTTGGCGTGGCGGTGGCTTGGTGCAGAGACTTCGTATGCTTATCCCAAAAACCAGACTTTACCCGCTTGTCATTGATCTCAGCGGCAAGCAGGTAGGTCTCTTCAATCGATGATGGCTTGGCAGCATGAACGAAATCGGCAACACAATCGGGTAGAGCTCGAATATACTTCTTGATTGCGATCTCTGGCGTCTTGACTTGATCGGGACAAATGATGCTAAGCTGCTTGAAGCGTGCAGTTAAAGCAGCGTTGTCTCCATCCTTCTGCTTGATGTTCCAAAACTCGTCCTCCAGCTTTTGGCGTTCATGGGGAGGGCAAAATTCGTCCATCATGATTGCCTTTAACTCCTCCCAGGTCAGCTCATAAGCTGCATCATTTCCGCGCTTGTTTCGTTCGGCCGTCCACCAGTCTAGAGCTCGGGACTGGAAGACGCCTGTAGCATTGAGGGTGCAGAGATTTTCAGGACAGCCGCTTTGGCGCAGAGTGACTTCAACTGAATCGAACCATTGAAACATGGCGGTAGGGCCATCTTCTCCGGTGAATTCTTTGGGTCCGCATGCTTTAAACTGTTTGAAGCTGAAACTAGTCTTGTTGGCATCCTTAGGAGCGTCGATTCGCGATTCCTCAGACGATTTGCTGGCGTTTTCATACACGTCGCACACGGCCTTTGCCACGCTCTTGGCAATGATAGCGGCAAGACGCCTGTCTCTCTTCTCTTGGCGAGTAAGTGGGGTTCGGTGTCCAGATGTCGACGTGGTCTGCAACAGTCATCGTCGTATGTCTCAGACACAACAAATCGTATCCCACCTCACACGTCTACTACTTATTAAAGCTTAGAAACACGTCGAAACACGCATCACATAAACACGTAGGCACATAACCACAGCTTCACGTAATCACAGAAGCGCATAAGCACGTAAAGCACAGAGGCACGTAAGAACAGAAGCACGTAAGCACAGATGCACGTACACATTTAGCCACAGAGGTAGTCAGAATACAGAAACCTATCGTTCAAGGCTCGCGTGTCGTTCGTATATGGTGATCGCGCAAGTATATCGAATAGTAACGCATAATTGTATAGCATATCGAGTATAGTATAGCGTATATCGCATCATAGTATTGTCTAGAATTGCAACGACTTGTTAGTGTTTTGAGGTAGAATAGCAATACGAGTTGTGTGTGTCGATCGAAGTGATAGCAAAAATCGGGCGAACATCAAAATTAAACACATAAACAGGTAATTACACATAAAATCGACGAATTATCAGAGTCAGCAGTTGCGGGCTCAGAATCGAAACACACAAAATCGAGGAAATGGATTGTCTGCGGCTACTAGACATTGACTACCCAAAGCGATTCGACTATTCACAATAGACTTGTCGTCACTTTTCGACTTTCGGGATCGCGTTTCTGCCTCGATTCTTGGGCATTCAACGTGTATTCCCTAGGCCATACTTGTGAGTTCAGGTCGTTGGAGTCCGTCGAGGCTTTGGTGAGATGAGTAGAAGTTGGAATAAGTTGCCAAGGTTCGGGTTTCACCCCTGGCTTAGCAATTTCTTCCTTGTTTTAGTAAAATTTGAGGAGGTTATTCATCAAAATATGGATTTCACTCCTGCTTTGGTATAATCCTCCTCGTTCGTTATCGAAAATAATAAGGAAAGTCATTGATAAATTGATGAAATCAGCATTGATCGAACAATTTAGTCGAGAGTTTGCGGCTTTCATACCTAATCTCGGCTAAATCGCTTGACTTTATTTGAGGATTCGAGTGCAGTGATAGCGAAGAATATTAGAGTTTAGTACCTAAGCTTGGTCTGTTGGTTCCTAACTATAGTCTAGGTCTCTTAGACAGCGACCCGGACTAGGTCGTCTCCTACCTAATTCCCTATAGTTATGGCTCTGATACCAATCTGTCACACCCCAACCGATGGCGGAATCATCGGGGCATGGCACTGAGCGAAACAGATTGTCCAGAAGTTTCCATAACAATTATCATTACTATTCAGTTTAAATAACACGTCCCATACCGTGTCCCAAATAACAAACAAATTATTACAGATAACAACCAGTCAAATATTCTGTTCCGACAACTCAGATTTAAATAAGAAAAATAAATATTGTTCAAATGCTCCTAAAGACCCAGCCTGACAAGATCTACAGACAACTATGCTCTAGTTGCTTTTTCCTGAAAGACAACTATTTGTTGGGGGCCTCTAGAGCTTTATTCTAGCCTCGCTTTCCTAGCAAGCAAACATCTTAACACCTGTCACATACGTTAAAATAAAGTCAATACATATAATGTAAAGGTGAGCATACAAGTTTGATAATAGCATATAGAGTTCGAAATAGTTTACACATAACCAGCACGTACACATAGGAAAACAAAGCATGTTAATTATCGACATGGACCTATCGATACCAATGACTGCGGGTTGACCGTCCGAGACGGTTCGCAATACATGATTACCACCGTAATCCATGCAAGTAATTGTCCTTAACAACCCCCGTGTGAACGGATGCTGTGTCCAAACTATAGTACTACGTCATTAAGGCAGGTAAACAACATTCCACGTGTAAACACAATCAACAAGCATTCATTTAGTCACGTAATACATGCATATTGGTTAGCGTTCAAATAGTTGAGTAGTGTGATCGATTGTGTTTTGATATAAGTAACGTATGTAACACCCAAAAGTGCTAAAAGCAAAAAGGGATCGAGTATACTCACAGCGATTGATTTGATGGATTGAAGAGAGCGCTTGAGAGTGGGGTTAGCCTGAACAGTTCGATAGCACAACGATGAAGAACACGTAGAATGGAAACAAATGTAAGTGGGTCGAACAGCCTGGTCGATCGAACAGTTGGTTCGATCGAGCGGGTTGTTCGTTCGGCTAGACAATTCGTTCAGACAGTCCGTTCGATCGGCAGGTAGGCTCGATCGGCTGGACTGTTCGAGTGGATTGTTTCTTCCCTTGAGTGAGATGTGTTTGTGTGTGAGGATTTGAACTTTTGAAGTTTTCGTTGTAGTATTTGAGAACACTGAAGTGTTCTTACCTTTCAGGTCGATCCATCGAACGGTCTGTTCGATCGGCCGGTTTAACCGATCGGTTAGGAACTTCAGTAGTAGTCCTCTGTAGAATGTCACTCAATCGAACAGCATGTTCGATCGGGTGGCATTCCTATACGTCAAACGAATTGAAAAATCGACTAAGTGTTGAACCATAGTATCTCATGATCCGAGGAGTAATGTTGACGAACAGCTGTTCGATCGAACAGTACCTCGTCAATACCATACTTCATGAAGTTGTTAAGTGTGGGGCCATATGCTAGCCGATCGGCTAGCCTGGTCGATCGGCTAGCATGTCCGATCGGTTGGGCTGTTCATTCGAACAGCCTAACCGTTCGGCCAGCATCCTGACCTGGTCAGCCTGTTCGTCTAACACTTGGCTGTTCTGATTATTTGACGCTATATTGAGGTAGTTTGACAACGAGCTTAACTAGGGAACCTCCGTTCTTACTTGTTTCTCCTGCTCAGACAGGAATCACCCAAGTCCGGCCGGTGAACGGTTCGGAACCATGGTTTAATGTTTAACCCGAAGTTGGTGAACCTCGTAGATAGAATCCGGATCTTGAATCACACAACCATTGGAATGATTAGTGAGTTGGCTCAAGCTCCGTTTCTACCGGTTTGAAGGCATTGAGTGTAAAAGAGTTGAAAGAAAGTTGGAATTCCTTCTTTCAATCCTTCACATCGTGTAAATGTTTAGATCCTTGATAGATCTTAGCTTGTTTATGTGGAAATCAGTTACATCCGAGCTATTCATGGTGGATTGAAGCCAAAACATGATGTTCTTGAAGAACACCATGATGACATCATCCAAGAATGCTTAGATCTTGGTGATTTCACGGTTAGAAATCAAGATTTGAAAGATAGAAAGGTGTAGGAGCATGTTTTGATCAAGAAAGTACAAGATTTAGGATGAAAACTTACCGGAATCGAAAGAAATCTGAGAAAAGGAGGGGAGCACGAGCTGTCGGTCAGAGCTTTCCAAAAGTGGTAAAGAATGACAATGACAGGACTATTTATAGGCTTCCCAAAGAGGAAAGGGCTGGCCGATCGGCCAGGCTTCCCCGATCGGACAGCCTGCTCGATCGAACAGTCTGTTCGATCGGCTGGGCTGTTCGATCGGCTGATAGCCTGATCGATCAACAGCCTGGTTCGAGAGTTCGGTGCGACGATTTTCGATATTTCGATTTCGATTGAAGGCGATACGAGTACGATAGAGTTCCCTATTCATATTACTTTTAATCCCAACCATTATATCTAATATACAATCATCTATACTTCACCCTATCCTTACGTTACCATTCGTCATAATTCGATTTCGATTGCATTTGATTTGTGATTCGAGTTTCGATTGATTCGATTGATCACCACACAAAACATAAAGTAAACATGCACAGGTAACACATAAGGCACACACACACGTATAGTAACAACCAAAGTTCGTGTAATTCGAGTTCGATGATGGTTAGATCGGTTTGATTACTGATTAGTTCACTTTATTGCATTGTTACTTCCTACTAGTCACAGTCGTAAATCGGTTCGTGTTGACTAAACATTCGATCACTTCGATTCTTTCTTGATTGCAACACTTACTCCACATAATACAATTAAAGCATGAAATAGACTAGTTATAGTCAAAGATAGTCAAAGTTGACTTGGACTTTGACTTTGACTTTGACATTTGAAAACACGGGGTGTTACAATTATTTACTTTTAGTTTGACATGATTAGTAGCTATTTCCTGGTACGTCACACGCCTCGCAGTGAGATCCGTATGTGGTATTTTGGGGATTTGACAGAGCTGAGGCCGGCAGGGGTTGGTCTTTGTACAAGCTGAAAGGTTAAGTGTGATAGTAGGAAAGAGATAGAGAGAGTTGTGTGTATGGAAACAGAGAAAGAAAGAGAGAGAAAGAGAGAGAGGTAAAATGGTGGGGTTCAAGTTTTAGGGTAGTGGTGCCACCAAATCAGGCACTTTAATGTAGTAGATGGTCTAAGTGACGTGTCGTGACGAGACTAGCGGGAGTTAGGGAAGAGGGTTTATGTCACACCCTGCTAAAGCGGAAACATGTGGGTGTAACCAAAAAGGTTTTCGGAGCATATGATTAAACAAACACTTGCATGATATAAATACCAAATGTTTTACAAATCGTTTTACAATCTCAACTGCCAAGATTCAAATATAAACCTGCACTATATGACTATAAATAAAAGGAAAGTTTTGTCCTTTATCTTGATACGATTTTTAGGCAGTGTTCTTTTCAACGAAGTTTGACAGTTTTGCCCTTTTATAGGGAAAATTGTTGCTCGTCTTGTCCTTGACCCTAACCTAGTTAAAATTTCTTGTTAAATCTGTTTACCCAAGGGTATTTTAGTCTTTTTACCCGTTTATTTAATATTATTTAAAAAATTAACACAACATTTTTAAAAATTATTATTATTATTATATATAACTCTCTTTCTCTTTCTATACCACTCTCCCTCTCTCTCTCTCTCTTAACAGCTCTCTCTCTCTCTACCACACTATCTCTCACACACATTCAGATCTCACCACCACCTCCCACCTCTCACCACCATCAACCGACCACCACCACCATTAACCCACCTGCCACCGCCACCACCATCAACCCACCACCACCCACCACCTGCCACCCACCTGCCATCAACCCACCACTACCCGGTCAGAAACTTCCACCACCACCGTCCAACCCCCACAGTCGCCTAACATCCATCGTCATCACAACCACTACAACCACCCATCAAACACCACCATTGTCCAACCCCACCATCACCAGAACCCTAGAATCCCTGTCACCTAACATCCATCGCAATTACAACCACTACAACCACCCATCAAACACCACCACTATCTAACCCCACCGTCGCCGGAACCCTAGAATCCCCGTCGCCTAACATCCACAACCTTCACAACCAACCATCAAACACCACCACCGTCACATCCTTGCGGAACTCTAGAACCCCCCATTGTCGCACCCTAATGCCCTTTCTTTCCAGATCTGTTTATTCCACCAAGTGATTTGTGGCAAAGGAGAAATAATTGTGTTGATCTTGGGGTAAAAATAAGAACGAGAAGGAGTAGGGTCTTAAGTGGGTGGGGGCGGTGGTTGCTAGTGCGACAGTGGTGTTGTTTGCTGGTAGATAGAGAAAGTGAGGGGGTAAAAAGAGTGCTTATCATATATTGTTTGCTAGTATATATATACATACGTGAGTATTTACAAAAATCGCCCTTTATAGGTAAAAAGACTTAACTACCGTCATGTGACTTGCACGTGATGAGACTTAACGAAAAAAAATCTAACTGGGTTAGGGCTAAAGGACAAGACGTGCAACAATTTCCCCTATAAAGGGCAAAAACTGTCAAAATTCATTGAAAAGGACACCGCCTTAAAAAGAGAGTTAAGATAAAGGACAAAACTTGTATTTTTTCCTAAATAAAACTCTCTTACTTCCATCCATTTTTCCTTACATACATCACCACATTCTCTCTTCTACACCTCACATCCTCTTTCCTTCACATCACTTTCTCTCTCTTTAAAAACATCCAAATATAGGCTTATTGTGGATACTCTTAGTATGGATGCTTTAACTAGGTTAGCAAGATTTTAAGTTTTTCATATGCAAAGGAGGACAATGGAATCTAGATTTACAACTTTGGTCTAAAAAGGGAGTGGAATGAAGATATATAATTTATTTTTGGAGTAAATTACTGTTTTGGTCCCTGGGGTTTAGCCAGTTTAACCCTTTCAGTCCAAAAAGAAATATTTTAACATATCAGATCCCGAGGTTGTATTTTATAACGGTTTTGGCCTTTGATACTAACTTTGTTACTTTTTTGTAGTTAAGTGTAACGGTAATTATGTCTTTATATACCTTAGGGGCTATTTTTGATAATTATAAAATTCTTTTAATATTTAAGAGATTATTAATGCAATTACTCAATTTTTTTTATTTCATTATTTTCACAATTATTATTTAATAAAATATGTTTTATATATACGAATAAATATGTATTTTCATTAAGCATTTGTTTTTTATAAACGTCGTTTTTAAAATCATTTGTTTTTTAATCTTTTTAAAACCGTATATCGTTTTTAAAACTATTCCTTTTTTAAATCGTTTGTTTATTAAAATCATTCTTTTCAAAGTTGTTTGTCTTTTAAAGTTTTTTTTAAACAATTCATTTAACACCGTTCTTTTTAAAATCATTTTTTAAACTTTTTTAAACAATTCTTTTTTTAAGTTGTTGATTTTTAAATGTGTTTCTTTTTAAACCGTTCTTTTATAACCATTTTTGAAATCGTTCATTTTTGTATTCAGTTTACTTATAGCCATTAGGAAAAATGAACACGATTTAAAAAATTGAAGGAATTTAAAAAAGATCGATTTTAAACAAACGAGTGGTTTAAAAAACGAAGATTAAAAAAAGGACGTTTTTAAAAAAGCAAAACCTTAAAAAATAAGTTAACAAATGTAAGGTCTTAAAAAACACATGAATTTAATACACGAAAGAATAAAAAAATAACGAATTTTGAATAAACAAACGGTCCAAAGAAATGGAAGATTTGAAAAAGAAATAAATCACTCTAAAAAAGTTTGAAAAGTGAACGATCTTATGCAAACTTTTTATTAGAATATTTCATCTTTTTTCAAATATTACATTTCTTTTGTTTTTTTATAAACGTCGTTGTAACACCCTGAAAATATAAATCCTTATATTAGAAAATTCAAAGAGTTAATAAACAAGAATTTAACAACTAGGAACTTAACCTAGTTAAATTCAAGTCTTGAAATAATACATATTATGGTTAAAACATTTAAACTTAGAGAAAATCATAGTTAAGGGTCTAAACTTGTCAAAAATCGAAAGTTAGTTACTAATTGTAAGAAACCAAACCAAACACACCAAAATTGGTGTGTCTGGTCGATCAAGGAGAAGAGGGGCGAACAGGGGATTCTCCAAACCCTAGTTTTACACTAAAATCTGCAAAATTGAAGCCTCAAATCCGTTCCGAATCAAGTTCTAAACACAAATTAGCAAACCCCTTGTTGTAAGGATCAAAAGGTATGTAAAATCTTGGTATTTTGATCCATCACGAATTCTAGGTTAACTTTGAAAAACTGAAATTTAGCCTAGATATGCAATGCATGAATGAATCTTGAAGTAATTTTATGTCTATGGTTAAACCCTAGGTGATTCCTTGTCAAAACCTTGCATCATGTTTGTAAGGTTTGGGGTTTACATGTGGGGAACAAACGAATTGAAGGAAACTTGGTGAATACTAGAGATTTTGGCTCTTGATCTAGCAAAATCTGAATTAGAGAAGTAATTCAGAAATATTTATGTCAAGATGTATGTAAAAATTTATTAAATAAAGTGAAATTAGATGTTAAAATTCAAGTCACGAACTTGGTAATGATTGTAGGAAAATCTGACCCGTTAGGTGTTTGTTGAAATGACTAAGTGAGGATTTAAATGTAAAATTTGGATAAAAACGCAGATTTGATAATGGTCCATAATGATGTAATTGTGGTCACAAAAAGAGTTCTAAACATGTTGTAAACTGAAATTTCTAGGCAAAGAGTCCGGATCGTCAAGCGGACAAGCCGAAGGGAATTCACGGGGAAAGGGCGTGCTCTAAAGGTACGAAATTACCGCTTCGTTACGTTAAGATTAATTATTGTTCTTTTTTTTATGTCGTAGTATAAAGCATGGTAAACAGGATAGACCATTGTGTCACGAAAGTGACTTTGCGTCTTAAACAAGTGAACGGGTCAAAACAAGTGATAAGCATGAAATCTTACCTGTCCTGAATGGTGTGCAAATTCAGCACCCAAACGGGTCAAACAAGTTTTGGTAATAAGCACGAAGCTAGACACTATTACATAATGCATGATTTTACATGACGTGTAAGCCGTGTAGCGAACACAATAAGCAAATTGAGAAACTTTGCTCTTAATATAGGAGTTAAAGTTTAGAAATTTAATGCATGACAATAGCACAAACGACTAAACTAGAAGCCTTGGAATTTAGTTTGTAAGCTAATCCGTAGACATACCCTCATGAGAATAGTTGAGTATTATCATAAGTGATATATGAGTATGGAAAAAAAATTAGCCTGGTCGCTTAACATTTTATGTGAAATTAAGCTGTTTTGACGCACGGAAAGAATCAGCAAAACTGCATTTGAAACAAAGGAGTTTTGTACAGGGCACACCGTAAATTACGGTGGTACCGTAATTTACGGTGGCCAGTATACTGCTACGGTGGGAGCCTACTGGTTTACGGTAGGTTCCAAATCGTCCAGAAGCCACCGTAACTTACGGTGACACCGTAAGTTACGGTGGAGCCCAGCTTGATGTGATTTCTATTTTAATTTCTTGAATACGTGTTCGAATCTGGTTGAATACGTGAAATTTTAGAATCATAATGCTAATGCTTGTTTAAAATATTTAGTTTTCAGGTACCCAAGTAAAAGGATGATGATCAAGCAATCAAGTCGAACCGAACACACAATACAACGCTTCCGCACTTGATCTTTTGTTTTGTTATTATGTAAACACTGTAGTTTTACCTTGAACATCGTTTGGTAGGTTAAACATGTGAATGTTGTAACTAGTTGGTTTTCAAATCTTGAAAGTTTTTGTAAACTCTGAAGTTTTGGCACGAAATGTAAGGTTCTATCTTATAAAATTTAGTATTATAAACTGGGTCTTACAAGTAGTTAAGGGTGTAAACTTGTCAAAAATCGAAAGTTAGTTACTAATTGTAACAAAACCAAACCAAACACACCAAAATTGGTGTGTCTGGTCGATCAAGGAGAAGAGGGGCGAACAGGGGATTCTCCAAACCCTAGTTTTACACTAAAATCTGCAAAATTGAAGCCTCAAATCCGTTCCGAATCAAGTTCTAAACACAAATTAGCAAACCCCTTGTTGTAAGGATCAAAAGGTATGTAAAATCTTGGTATTTTGATCCATCACGAATTCTAGGTTAACTTTGAAAAACTGAAATTTAGCCTAGATATGCAATGCATGAATGAATCTTGAAGTAATTTTATGTCTATGGTTAAACCCTAGGTGATTCCTTGTCAAAACCTTGCATCATGTTTGTAAGGTTTGGGGTTTACATGTGGGGAACAAACGAATTGAAGGAAACTTGGTGAATACTAGAGATTTTGGCTCTTGATCTAGCAAAATCTGAATTAGAGAAGTAATTCAGAAATATTTATGTCAAGATGTATGTAAAAATTTATTAAATAAAGTGAAATTAGATGTTAAAATTCAAGTCACGAACTTGGTAATGATTGTAGGAAAATCTGACCCGTTAGGTGTTTGTTGAAATGCCTAAGTGAGGATTTAAATGTAAAATTTGGATAAAAACGCAGATTTGATAATGGTCCATAATGATGTAATTGTGGTCACAAAAAGAGTTCTAAACATGTTGTAAACTGAAATTTCTAGGCAAAGAGTCCGGATCGTCAAGCGGACAAGCCGAAGGGAATTCACGGGGAAAGGGCGTGCTCTAAAGGTACGAAATTACCGCTTCGTTACGTTAAGATTAATTATTGTTCTTTTTTTTATGTCGTAGTATAAAGCATGGTAAACAGGATAGACCATTGTGTCACGAAAGTGACTTTGCGTCTTAAACAAGTGAACGGGTCAAAACAAGTGATAAGCATGAAATCTTGCCTGTCCTGAATGGTGTGCAAATTCAGCACCCAAACGGGTCAAACAAGTTTTGGTAATAAGCACGAAGCTAGACACTATTACATAATGCATGATTTTACATGACGTGTAAGCCGTGTAGCGAACACAATAAGCAAATTGAGAAACTTTGCTCTTAATATAGGAGTTAAAGTTTAGAAATTTAATGCATGACAATAGCACAAACGACTAAACTAGAAGCCTTGGAATTTAGTTTGTAAGCTAATCCGTAGACATACCCTCATGAGAATAGTTGAGTATTATCATAAGTGAAATATGAGTATGGAAAAAAAATTAGCCCGGTCGCTTAACATTTTATGTGAAATTAAGCTGTTTTGACGCACGGAAAGAATCAGCAAAACTGCATTTGAAACAAAGGAGTTTTGTACAGGGCACACCGTAAATTACGGTGGTACCGTAATTTACGGTGGCCAGTATACTGCTACGGTGGGAGCCTACTGGTTTACGGTAGGTTCCAAATCGTCCAGAAGCCACCGTAACTTACGGTGACACCGTAAGTTACGGTGGAGCCCAGCTTGATGTGATTTCTATTTTAATTTCTTGAATACGTGTTCGAATCTGGTTGAATACGTGAAATTTTAGAATCATAATGCTAATGCTTGTTTAAAATATTTAGTTTTCAGGTACCCAAGTAAAAGGATGATGATCAAGCAATCAAGTCAAACCGAACACACAATACAACGCTTCCGCACTTGATCTTTTGTTTTGTTATTATGTAAACACTGTAGTTTTACCTTGAACATCGTTTGGTAGGTTAAACATGTGAATGTTGTAACTAGTTGGTTTTCAAATCTTGAAAGTTTTTGTAAACTCTGAAGTTTTGGCACGAAATGTAAGGTTCTATCTTATAAAATTTAGTATTATAAACTGGGTCTTACAGTCGTTTTGTAAAATTTTAAAAAACGAAACGACTTAAAATAGTGAGTTGATTCAAAATGTTTAAAAAAGCAAGTGATTCTAAAAAGAATGGTATGAAATGAAGTGTTTAAAAAAACTTTTAAAGACAAACGACTTTAAAAGAACGATTTTAAGAAAACCAAATGGTTTAAAAAGGAACAATTTTAAAAACGATAGACGCTTTAAACAAAATATTAAAAACAAATAGTTAATGAAAATACAAATTTATTTGTATATTCAAAACGTATTTCGTTAAATAATAATCGTGAAAATAACAAAATGATAAGAAAAAAACTTGAGTAATTTCATTAATAATCTCTTAAATATTAGAGTAAATTACAAGTTTTGTCATTTATGTTTACATCAAATTGCAGGCGCTGTCCTTTTGGCAAAAGTTTATAGGCGGTGTCCTTAACCTTTCAAAATCTTGCACGTTTTGTCTTTTAGGCCAAACCTGATTACAAATCTCAGTTAATTCTTGTTATGTGCAAGACACATAAGGGTACAATGGTCTTTTTCTCTCTCAACCCTTTCTATTTCCCCATTTATAACCTCAGTCCCTTTTCTCCAACCTCCACTCTTTCCGATGGCCCCACAATTGTTGTTCACCAGTCCCTTTTCTCCGACTTCACTCTTTCCGGCCATCGGAGGTCGGACAATATCGTCGAAATCGCATAACACATCATCGGCAATTTTTCATCGCCACCATCAACGTCAACTTTGTTACCCAGAACAACAAACAGGAAATTTTCCGGATCCGAAGGGCTAGCCTACAACATTTTTTTGGCAATCAGTTCATGAAACAAATTGCTGGGTCTTACACTCAATACATTTGAATTTGATCTGCGAATTTTTTGTCAGTGTAACTGAATAAGGAATTCTTCCCTCCAGTTGTTGAGATTATCGAATGACTTTTGCATATTCACATCATACACAAGAACACAACAATCTGCACCTCGGTAGAAAGCAACTCCAAGGCTCTGAAATCTTTCTTGTC
Source organism: Helianthus annuus (assembly GCF_002127325.2). Taxonomy (NCBI): domain Eukaryota; kingdom Viridiplantae; phylum Streptophyta; class Magnoliopsida; order Asterales; family Asteraceae; genus Helianthus; species Helianthus annuus. Next base: position 127,817,068 of record NC_035441.2, read on the forward strand.
CAGCTGTATCCCATATCTGCAAGAACAAAAGTTTGACTACATGTTTAGGTCAAAGCCTAAAATATCAAGAAATAACGCAAGAGAACAGTATCGGTATACGAAAGATGCATTTACAGATACACCCGGTCCTGCCGGTAATCATCACTGTGTAACCCATCGCCGTTTACAATCTTTACAACCCTAAACCATCATCATTGTTTCTCTTTACCCCATTTCTCTCTCTACAGAACACACACAAGTACACAACTAGGTTGGAGGAAAGGGAGTGAGGGTTATAAATTGGAGAATAGAAAGGGTTGAGTGGGAAAAAGATCATTGTACCTCATGTGCATTGCACATGACAAGAATTAACTGAGATTTCTAACTAGGTTTGGCCTAAAGGACAAAACGTGCAAAATTTTGAAAGGTTAAGGACACCGCCTGTAAACTTTTGGCCAAAAGGACAACGTCTGCAATTTGATGTAAACGTAAAGGACAAAACTTGTAATTTACTCTAAATATTAAAAGAACTTTGTAATTATCAAAAACAACCCTAAGGTATATAAGTAAGTATCTAATTACCCTTACACTTAAATGCAAAAAAGTAACAAAGTTAGTGTTAGGGTCCAAAACTGTAATAAAATGCAACATCGGGGTTTGATATGTTAAAATATTTGTTTTTGGGCTGAAAGGGTTAAACTGGCTAAACCACAGAGACCAAAACAATAATCTACTCTTTATTTTCGTGTTTCAGAGTTTGACGAAATGAATAGAAATTAAAGATTTTATATGTTCCCGAGTCAAAGGGAAGAGAAAAAAAAATTACAGTTTTACAATTTCCCCTCTATTAATTCACAAAAAGTTTTTGTGAGTCAATTCTACTATTCAATTTTGTACAAGTTATTATAGCTTTGTTACAATTAACTAAAGCACAATTCATTTTTCTCTTAGGTTCATCCATTGGTTCATGTTTTCCTCCTTTTACCAACTTTTAGTTTCCTAATTATATTATATAACTATAAATAAGTAGCATTTTTGCTTTGGGGTTTTTAAAAAAAAAATAAATAAATAACTATACATAAGTAACAATTTTATGCATAGAGTGTTATACCTTTTGCTTTGGGGTTTTTAAAAAATAATAAACTTTGGCTTTTTAACTTTAACCCAAAAGCTTTTTTAAATTTTGCAATTTTAACACACATAGATTTCTTTTCACTTCTCACTCAAAACTTTTTGTTATTTTCAATTTAAAATCACTAACATTTTTACCTTCAACTTTGGTCCCCTATACTTTTCATCTTTCGTAAATTTCCGTTTTACGTTTCGTTCTAAATTTTGCAAGTTAACACGGCACAACGTGCGTGAGTGGTTCAATGTTTTTTTGTTTCGTTCAAAATTATGCGAGTTAACACGACACAACGTGCACGTGTGGTTAAATGTTTTTACGTTTATTTTTTTTTTTCGTTTGATAAGTTTGTCGCAACGCGTGGGTCCTGGATGACTCAGTGTTAGTAGTCGCTGGCGGTGGTGTGGTATTAGTGCTATTTGACATAGTTTTACGTCCCCGCCGCAATGCGAGGGGAGCTTAATTCTAGTTATATATAAAGTGAACAATTTTACAATTATTTTTAAAGTTAATTTTAAATAGTAGGTTGAGGGCAATTTGTAAAATTTCAAATTAATAACCTTATGTCTCTCAAATTTGTAAGGAAGAAGATACGCATGAATCCCTACTTCCTCCCCAGCTCCTTTCACTTCCCTCGTTAAACTAAACTTGGGAACACAACGTTAGGTTTGTCACCGATATGCAACTATTGTCTATTGGCACGCCATTAACCTTATTTTATTTTAAATAAGTAATTTAAAAAAATAAAATATAGCAAATATAAAAATAAATACCTAAAAGGTGGTTTAAGAAGTTTTATATATTAACCAACTGATCGTTTGGGAGGTTTCATAGCATGGGCGGCTCTTTAGGTGTGCGGGGAGGACTTCCGCACAAGGCCCGTTTTTTCGAGGGGCACGGGATTTTTTTTAAAAAAATTCGATATATATATGTTATTGAAAAACAAAAATTGTACACACATAACAAATCCAATATAGAGACCCATTATCAAAAGATTTGTATTTTTTATAATTTACCTAACTTAATAATAGGTTTATTGGGCCCAATCCAATACTAAATTTTTGTCATTTTTGCAATTAGGTTGTTTATCGTTAAAGCATATGGGCCCATTTTTCGAGCTCGAACAGGGTATGTGAATTCTCAGAGACGCCACTGTTTCATAGTTTAATGTATGTTGATATTAACCAACTTTTGTTGGATATGGTGGTTTAAGAAGTTTTATATAGCAAATGTGACGTTGAATACCTCATATGTGCTTAGGTGATAAAAACTGCAAATTGATGACCAAAATAACTCATCACCCCCAACCAAAAAAGAAACATGTTTTGTCACACAATGCATACCACCCACTTATGAACATCCACACATACATAGCATATAACATCCTTCAAGTGTTTTATCGTACAAACAAGCCATAATTAATAATGTAGTACCATATTCATTATTAAAAGTTACGGATGAACTTTCACTCCTTCACATCCTACATTCATCTTCACATGTACCACACCGACTGCGCACCAAATCTGAAGTCCAGGCTATTATTGTCATTTACATTCAGGTTGCCGCCGGAGTCAAAACCAGACTCACATGGCGTTTTGCAGTTGTCGAACTCAAGTCCAAAGAAACTGTCATCGAGTTGGATCGGATCAACATTCCCAGTGTTGAAGCTTTTGTTTGTTTCTTGGAGATTCGCATCGTAGAACGACATGAGATCAGAAATCATTCTTTGGCCATCTTCGGGCAGTCCAAGTTCCGCAATGTCACCGCCACAAGTGCCGTTATACGACTGTGGTGGTGGTGGTGCGGTGTGGTTCGAAGGTGGTAGAGATGTAGTGAGCTGAGTTTGACCGAACGACTGCATACCAAACACAGGTGCTGTCTCAAGACTGTTCGTCTGAAAGTTCACGGTTCCGCCACGAGGATTAGCATTAGGGCGGTAAGCACAGTTCATCTGGTGGTTGTTTCTTGCAGATCTATCATGAAACCCGACACGAGCATCGCTATACGGGCATTGAGGATACTCGCAAGCGTACATCTTTGGTTCCATCATAACTGGCGGCTGGTAGTGGTGATCACTGGATGGTTGTTTTCTTTTCATCATAAAACTCTCAGGCTTCATAGAGTCAACAAGCTCCCCTTTGACTTTAACAAGAGGAACCGGTCCCACTACGCCTGACCCATAAAGATTTTGTGGCTTGCAGTCTTCCAACTCGAAAATCGGCTCATCAAACGCACCTTCAACATCATAATCATTTGCATCATTGATAAGATAAGAAGCACCACCGCCACCGGTGGCTGGAGGGCAGCTGTCGGGATACATAATCCGGCAAAGTGCTTCCTCTTGGTTAATAACCGCAAGCCACGTGGCGCTTTCTTTAGCTGTCATCTTGTCCTGTAAGCACTTTGACTGCCTAACAAGCTTCCGAATCTTATCAATATTAGGCGACATGTGCTTAATAACAGCGGTTAAAACATTCACCTTCCATGCCTTTTTCAGATCATGCGGTTTCTTATACGGTGGCGGGCCTTGTTCTCTCGGCATCCCCGATTCCACCCACCAATCCTCATCTCCGCTAGGCCACCACGGCGGTGCAACACCCTTTTCCAACGGAAACCGGCGTTGCGGAGGGTCACAATGCTGCATCAAAGCCGACAAAAGCGAGCCAAGTGTCGTGTCTTGAAGCTCTTGTAACGTGTGAGGGGTCGACACCGGTGTCAGACTCTCGTGTTCCCCAACAACCGAGTGATCCGCACAGTATTTTGAAATCGCTGCAGGTCCGTTTCGGTCAAACCTCACTTTTTCTTTCCACCATTCCCGGAGATTATCCGAAGCTCCACTCACGGGCTTACCCTTTTCAGGAATGATTCCGTAAACAAACCCTTGAGCTTTACAAACTTCCATCATTTTAAGCATGTATTTCAAGATCCCGTCTTGTGCACGAGACATCTTTTTTCGCCTCGCTTGTTCTTGAGATTGTTTCGGTTTTCCGTTATCACACGTACCTTCTTTATACTTTAACTGCTCTTTAAGTCGTCTTAAACGCATTTTGTCACGCCACATCCTCCGCTCCAGCTCGTCAATATCCACGTCATCATCACTGTCGTTGTAATCCTCGTCCACGAGTGCTTCTTCAGTTGCACCCTCGGTATCAAACGAAGGAGCAGATAGAAAATCAAAGCTTCCACAGAAGCCCATTTCATCAAACATCGACATTTCTTGTCGCTGTGTATGCACTTACTCAAAATTCAAACGATTTTTCTCTAATTTTTTTTACCAACAAATGGCAATCAGATACTTACCTGAAACAATCACCAACTTATAATTAGTAATAAACATGTTAAAAACATGAAAATAAAACAAGCATACAATTTTAAGCAGCAAGAACACTTCCAAGCAGTATTTCATGCACATAATGATTCAATTGAGATCATTTAATGGTACATAATATATTATATTTAACTTCTGAAACACACTTCCTAACATTCCCTAAAGATGAACACATGTCGCGTACCGTACTCGCCTAGGCGCAAGGCGCAATGAGATAGCCAACCGCTCAGTCGAAATGCAAAAAAGAGCACGCCCAAGAGAAAAGAAGCGCAATAATAAGAAAATAGAAAATATATAACAGACATAGAAAATTAATAATGGTTACTATTCTACTAAATATAGCAAAAAAACCTAAGGTGATTTCCTTTTAAACCGTACACAAAATAACGATGATTGCACGGAAAATTCCAAGAAAAAATAAGCCAACTAGACCCGTTGAACAATATTAGAAAGCGTAACTCTCCCGCAAAACTCTTGCAAGATTAATTAGATCCATGATTAGAAAATATAAATCCAAAAGAACAAAAAAGAGTAAATAAATACTAAATAGTAAATGAAGATCAAAACCATGTCATATTGTCATGTATTTCGGTTTCATGAAAACTCCTACCAAAATCACATTCACATGACTGAAAAGCAAAAGCTTAACCTTGTATAAATTATTTCCATCCTTAATGATCACTTGCCTATAACTCATATTCAACAATCCAAACACACATATATGACTTAAACACAACATCAAGACACATCCTGAAACAATACCTGCTTTTGCTAGAAAGATCATAAAAACACCATAGTATGTATACACAAAGAATAAATCATCATCATACTCAGTAAATCCCATCAATAGCAAAGCTAAGGTAGGGTCTGAGAAGGGTAGATGTAGATAGCCTTACCTCTACCCTGTAGGAATAGAGAGGCTGCTTCCAGTAACACCCCTAACTCGAACACAAAGAATAAATATATACTTTTATATTTCTAAACAAATTATACCATAGGAAAATTACATAACAATGGCAGGTAAACAAGCAACAAGCTGCGCCGCTACCCCCTTTTGAATAGCAAATCCAATTTGAAAATGAGAGTCTAAAAAGCCATAGTATAGATTAACAGCATAGAGTAAAAGTTATAGACTTTTTCATCCATGTTCTTAATCTTTTGGTAGCAAACTACACCTAAAATAATAATAGGCAAAATATACTTATTAAATATTGACTAGTCTTCTTAGTAATTACTAACTAAGAATTAGTAATCATTTTTAGTAGTTTGTAATATTCAAACATTTAAAACAACACATTATGATGCAAAAAAAAAAAAAAAAAATCCAGAAACCATTAATCCCTACAAAAAATGGTGTTTTTTTTTTATTTCATACATTTTCAAAAAAAAAATTAAAGAAAATATATCACCAAACATGATCAAATCCATAGTATAAATTTCATAAAATCTAATAAAAACTTATGTTTTAATTTGAAAAAGACACACAAAGTTCTGTTCTCTTCATTTTAACAGATCTAATCCCTAATTACACACAAAAAAAAAAAAAAAAAAAACCCTTATGATTTATGAAACAGCTACAAGTAAGACCATTAAATAAACCATAACGATCATCAAGATCCAACAATCAACCAATCAATCAGCACAAACCCATATGAAAATTGACTAAAATCAACAAAAGGGTATCATCTTTAATGAAAAAGCTGATGAATTTGTTAACAGAATCAAAAGGGTATGAAGAAAGATGAATGAACTCACAAAGGTTTCAGCTTTAAGCGTCTGAAGAAGTAGAAAAAGCGCGTCTTACAATCTGAGCGATGTTCTTGGCACAGACATTAAAGAAATGGAATAAGATAAAGGAAGAGAGAGAGAAAGAAAGGGTGCGTTTAATTGTTGGAGATTGAATTATTACGCGGGGTGCTTTTAATTGTTTAATTAAATTCCATCTTTAGTAAAGAAACGATTTTCATTTGTAAACTTTTATATTTTGAAAAGTATAAAATTTTGATTTTTTTTTTTTTTTTTGAAAAAGGCGGTTATATTAAAACTCAAGCAAGATGCTCAAGAAAAACAGTACAGACATGAAAAAAAGAACAGAAATTTAGTACATGAAACCAATTACACACTAAAACTCCTCCATTTCTCCCAATTGATCTCCGATAGCCCAGCTCGATGTTTTATCCATGAGTGCGAAGTAGCCTTGATATCCCCTATTAGTTTTGACATGGAGAATGGTTTTACCTTGAAGATCACATCGTTTCTCATTAACCAAATGCACCAACATGTGGCCGCTACTACTGCATATGCAGCCTTCTTTTTGTTTTTTGAGCATGCCTGTGAGTGAATTATTTCCAGCAATTGTACTACACTCAAGATATAGTTTGGCAACGGTATTTTCAGCCATTGGAAGATCGTAGTCCATACCAGCTGGGTCGTCTCACATGTTAACAAGAGATGGTCTGCCGATTCCCTCGTGTTGTTGCATAGGACACAGTTTGTGGATGGTAGCTGAATATGACGAACCTGAAGTGCGTCCCTTGTTGCAATTCTGTCCAGCACTACACGCCACATAAAGCAATTGACCTTCTTTGGAATCCAATGTAACCATCTTAGAACTTTGGTTTCCTTAATGGTGTCGATTTTATCGAGCTCCTTCCTAACCGAACTCACCACAAAATCTTCCACCCTTGAACCCGATTTCCACAGCCATGTATCCGGTTTACAATGAATGGTTACCCTATCGAGCTCATTAGTACATTCAGCCCATTGCCTTAGATGCACCTCAGCTGTGAGTGCATTGTCGCTGCCCCATTTCCATTCGGTTACATTTTGAGAAGAGACGTATCGTTCCGAAACCATGCATCTTTTGTTGGATTCTAGTGCAAAGATCTCCGGGTATCTCGTACTTAGTGGACCGCCCCCTATCCAGTTATCTAGCCAGAAAAGAGTCTTTTCACCATTGCCTATAATCGGAGTGAGCCTTTCTTTTACATTTATTAACTGATTTTGAGACATGCGGCCCATATTGATTATACCCTTCCATACGCCACCAGTGGAGTTTTTCAATGGGATATATGATAAACATCTACCCCCTCCATGAATGGCATCAATTACTCTCGCCCACAACGAGTCCGGCTCATTCTTGAAACGCACAGCCCACTTAATCATCAATGCTTTATTTATTGAGGCCAAACTACCAATTCCCAATCCCCCATCGGTTTTAGGTGCAACCACTTTATACCATGGAACCCAACTAACTTTATTTTTTTCCGTACAACCCCCCCACAAGAATTTACGCCTAATCCTTTCGAGATGCTTCAATACTTGAATCGGTGCACCAAAGAGTGAGAGATAGTACGTGGGGAGGTTACCTAGAACCGCTTCAATGAGAGTGACTCTACCACCGAAAGAGAGTGTACGAGCTTTCCATAAACTAAGTTTTTCCTCAAACCTATCGATTACCGGTTTCCAGTTTTTGATTCGCCCCATGTTCGAGCCAACCGGAAGACCAAGGTAAACAAAAGGCAACGATCCCGTCTTGCAGTTAAGAATGGATGCTTTTTGTGCAACCTCTTCCATATTTACACCAATGCCGAATAGTTGGCTTTTATTAAAATTTACCTTTAGGCCCGAAGAGAGGTTAAAACACCTCAATAATCTTGAGAGATTTTTGATGTTTGATTCCGACCAATCACCCACAAATAACACGTCATCCGCGTATATAAGATGGGAGATGATAGGACCATTGCCTGGTAAACTACACCCTTTGAATATCCCACCCTCAATTGCCGAGACCGTAGCCACGTGTAACGCCTCCATAGCAAGAATGAAGAGTAGAGGAGATAATGGATCTCCCTGTCTTACACCCCGCTCAATTTTGAACTCTAGTGTAGGGGTGCCATTGACTAGTACCGAGGACCTCGCGGAAGACAAGATACCCATTATCCATTTTCTCCATAACGCCGGGAACCTCATTTGTGACATAATAGAATCCAGAAAATTCCAACTCACCGAATCAAAGGCCTTCTCAAAATCGACTTTGAACAACATCGCCTTGTTTTTTGATTTTTTACTCCATGAGATAAGCTCATTAATTGTTAGAGGCCCATCAAGTATACTCCTACCTTCAATATACGCAGTTTGCGTACCACTCACCAAAGAATCAATCACTTGCTTAAGTCTTTTAGCCAACACCTTCGAGATAACCTTAGAGATGCAGCCAATAAGATTAATCGGACGAAATTCCTTAATGAGCTGAGGATTGGATGATTTAGGCACAAGAGTAATGAAGCTCGAGTTGCACCCCCGGCTTAACTTTCCATTAACGTAGAAATGATCTAGGAGTTTGATGAAATCCACTTCCAAAATGTTCCAGAAACGTTTGATAAACCCGAAGCTGAAACCGTCTGGCCCCGGCGCCTTGTCTCCACCACAATCCCAAATCGCCTCTTTGATCTCTTCTCTGGAGAATCTCTTCACTAGCATGGCTGATTGATCCGGTGAAAGGAACTTGAAACCACTATTGATAAAATTCGGCCTGTTGAAATTGTCTTCCTTGAAGAGCTTCTCGAAGTAAGTTTTAATTTCCTCTTTGAGAGAATCCGGTTCCGAGACCCATATGTTGTCGAAGTTTAGACCATTGATCCTGTTATGCTTATGATGACTTTTAATAATTCCGTGGAAAAAAGAGGAGTTTTCATCTCCATCAGTCAACCATTTGATTTTTGCCCTTTGTTTCAAATCCTCCAGATTATTGTCTTCTATTTCCGATAGAGTTTTTACCCATAACTCCCTATTTGAAACTTCCTCTTCAGTCAAGAATGCCGATTCAGCTTTGGTATCTAAGTCCTCAATTTTTTTTCCAAGGTCTTTAATGATTTTACCGTCCCGGGCCTTTTTTTCTTTACACCACATCTTCAAAGCCCCTTTTACGGCTTTCAATCGATGACTTACTAGCTTATCCGGTGGGTGTATTTGATGAACTTCCGAATATGCTTTTGTTACGATATCAATCAGCCCGTCTTCATTTAACCATGAATTGTAGAACCGAAACGGCGGGTTCCCGGGTGTTATCTTAGCACATTTTAAGAGTAACGGTCGATGATCTGACCTATACCTTGGCAAACCATAAAGGACAGCTGATGACCATTTAGAGAGGAAGGATTGACATACCAGTATCCTGTCGATTTTGCTTAACCGTTTGCCATCATCCGAGCGATGAGTGAAAGAACATCCAATCATAGTATATTCCGATAGGGCTGCTGAACGAATAAAATGGTTGAAGGAGTCAGCAGCTTGGGAATTAAATTTCGAGTTTTTCCTTTCACTTGGTTCTCGTACGCAATTAAAATCTCCCAACAGGATCCACGAGCCGCTATATAGATTCATTAGATTGAGTAATTCCACCCACAACTCTTTTTTAAGATTGTTATCATGCGGAGCATAAATGTTTATCACGTTTAACTCCCCATCCCCATTTTTTAGTTCTCCCAGTGTGGCCAAATAAAATCTTCCTGAAACCGATGCTTTGCGGACAAATAACAATGGATCCCAAATGTTCAACAAACCCCCCGACCTCCCCGATGCGTTCACAAAGTCAGACTCAAAGACCGAATTGCCCCAGAAAGTGTTTACCTGAATTTTTGAGGAGTCAATGAGCTGCGTTTCCTGAATGGCAATAAAATTAATACTATTTTTCTTTTTCAGTTCTTTTATGTGCTCCGCCTTCAAGGGGTCACCGGCCCCTCTGATGTTTGCTGTGAGAAAATTCATTGGGGAAGGTTTGACTCCTGTTCGGTAATAACTTGCTTCCTGATTTCATCCTCTCTTCCATTTAGCGTGAAACCCAGAAGTTCCCCAATTTCTTTAGTACGAGTCGCCTCCTGATCGATCTCATTGGTACCACTACTTTGCTCCGAATTTTCCGAAACTGAGTGTTCTTCATCCAGTTTGGATTCCGATGCTTTGTTTCTATGTTTCGATCCCTCACCAATTTTTTGAACCCACAAAGTGTCTTTCATCTTCATCGAGGGAAACCTAAACTTCCCTTTCCTTTGATTGCCCAAACGAGTCGACTGTGATGATGATTGTTGAGGAATAGCTGCATTTTGATTTGGGGGATTATTCAGATCTATGGTGAGGTTTTTTGTTTTAACCTGGTGTAACAGTTCTCTGAGATTGAAAGGGTCAGGGGATGCTTCTAGCTCTTGGTTATCAAGTTGGTTGGCCTGGGTGGGGGGGGGCCGCATCATTGGGCTCCTCACATGGTGTATCTAAAACAGCTTCATCAAATAAATTATTTAGGCCCAAAGCTGAATCCTTGGCCCAAATATCAACAGACTTATTTCGTGGTGGAGGAGGAGGGGGTGTGTCATAGGGGCCCAGTTGTGCATTTTTTGGATTTGAGGCTGACGAGGCACATCCTTTGGAACCGTTACTATTGCCTCGGGATTTGCTAGAGCTGTTAATGGTAGCCGCCATATTCATTGCTGATGAATTCGGTTTATTCCCAACTTTTCGATTACTTACCTCCTTTCCGAGGTCATCGTTTCTCGATGTAGACACCTCACCTTCCGCTGGGCATGCGGTAGAGCCTGAATGGACATGGATGAACTTTTCACCTTCCATATTCTCCGGTTCACCGGAATAGACCGGAGCAAACGGAATTCCCGCATCAATATCTTCCGTGATCAAGATGTCGTGTGGAAGCCCATGCCATGCGATCGTCAGCTTACTATTCACCCTGGCCACATTATTAGTGATAATACCAATGGAACTAACTGACAGGTCCAGATCTTCGTCACTGGCAGCAGACGGCATTACTACCGTACCAATTAAACCTCCAATTTGATTAAAAATGGACGGACCCCAGAATTGTATCGGTACCCCTCTGATAGATAATTTCGCTAGTCGTTGAAATGGTATATGCCTGCCGTCCCACTCATGAATACTTTTGAACCACTTTTCCCAGTTTTCTTTCTTGTGTATTAGGAAATCCCGAGCATCATTTTGAATTGGAAAAGTTAGTAACACTCTTAGACCACCCATGTATCTGATTATGAACCCCTGCAAACCATCTTCATCTAATAGTTGTTTTAGACTTTTGAGATCAAAAGGGTTTTTTACTTCAGCCACTAAAGAGTTGCTTCTCCATCTTTTCGATATTTCACTTTCCACCACTGAGATGTTCATAGAGTTCTCTGGCTCACTGGCATGTCTTATTCCTGTAACAACCTCAGCATAGGATCTGTTGACGTTTCCATGATCCGGATGTTTAGCGTTGTTATTACCCTTCCTATTATCGACATCAACCCTATGAGTATGTTTATTCGTATGCACCTGATTGCATGGGTGGTGTTTTTTGTAATTCTTTTCTTCATGCTTGCCGAATTTCGCCGGTTTCACAAACAACTTTTTGTGGTCAATAGATGCTGTGCTCAAGTACCCTGCCATGTTGTGAGCGTCCCTGACTTCTTCAAATCTTAAGAATCCGAAAGTGTTACCTCTTTTGTCTTTCTTCCTAGGGACGTAAGCATCCGTCATCAAACCAAAATCTTTGAAAACATCCCATAGTAGGAAACTGGAGCAGTCGTCCGGTAGGTTGCCGATGTAGAACGTCGTCTCTTTCGTTTGGGGCCTTCTTTGTTTCTTTTCACCATTAACTAGACGTTTACCTTTGTACCTTGCCTCGCGCCATTCATCTTCTTGTGAGTCTGCATGATCCCAGCCATTGTAATGTTGCCTGCCAGACTCCATATTAAGTGTGCTTATGCAAAGAAGGAATCACAGCCCGTATGCAAACTCCTGTGCCCCTCGAAATAGACAAATGAATCAGTAGCTCCTCGACCTTACGGGTGTTAATGGGATTCGAATCGATCTAGCTGAACTATTCTCAGATAGCCGCGACCAATATCAGACCCGCTAAGCCCCAAATTAATCCAGGAACCACTGCGGGAAGTGAGGGTTGAGGAGATGCCGACAGAAAAGAAGACCAGAGAAAATCAAAAACCGACCCGGAGCGAGTGGGAGAATTATCGAATCGAGATAGGAAGAGAGGTACAAACCGGTGGATGGGGGTACCGGGACCTGTCCTGCTATTCCGACGGAGAAAAGAAAAACATGGATACGTGTAATTTACACCGTCCTTTCAATTTATGTGGAGGGAACTATAAAGAACAAACTTAGGTGACAAAAGCGTATAAAATTTTGATGGTGGACCGGGAATTTTTTATGGGTATCAAAAAATATTCGGTGTTTTGTATGTCAATCAAGATTCATTGTCAGGTCGAGTATTGAAACTTTTTACCAGATTAACTTAGGTCATTAGACGTTCTTTCATTGTATTGAGTTGGTGACCGAAATATTTCGGGTTTTGAGTGTAGATCTAAATTTTTTAATTTGTATGCAACTTTATCTAGTTTTTTTGTTTTGGTTCATAACTAAATTTTGTTATATATTTTGATATTTCTTAAAATTAATAACTAACAAGTTTACTCTTTAACACATAAATAACAAACTAAGGTGTTATTTGTTTTTTAAGAGGTAAAATGTTGTGGATCATTGTAAAAGAAGATGTGAAACAAACCTTTGCAGTCTCCAAGAAGAAGATTGTTTGTTTTTTTAACGTTTTTTAATTAAACGTTTTCGGAAAAACAAACAGTCTGCAAATTGATGTTTGCGCATGGTCTGCGCGGCGTAGACAAAAGAGGCTGAGCAGATCTTTTTTAGAAAAACAAACACCACCTAAGGGTGTAAGGGGTGCTCCTAGGGGTGTAAACAAGCCGGGCCAAGCCCGAGCTAGACTGGGCTCGAGCTCAGGTCGTCATGTTTTTATGAAGCTTGAGCTCGGCTTGGTTCGAGCCTACTTATTTGAGCTCGAGCTCGGGTTGCGAGTAAAACCCAAAGCTCGAGAACGACTCAAGCTATTTTGGGAACAACCTCAAACGAGCTAAAAGCTCGGCTCAATCTTGCTTCAATATCGCTTGAACAAGCCAAGCTCGGCCCGCCAATGTTATCATTATCATCACCATCATCATTATCATTATTATTATATTATATATAAAAAATAAGATAGTGTTTTGGCTCATTTAGGCTCACGAGCCTTAATGAGCTTTGTATTTCAGGCTCGATAAAGAAACGAGTTCTATTTTAGGCTTGAGCTCGGGCTCGTTAAAGCTCGCCGCGTTCGAGCTTTTACCTGAGCCGATAACGAGTAGCTCTCGAGCCTCTGGGCTTGTTTACACCCCTAGGTGCCCCCCCCCCCAGGGGAGTAGTCACATCTCCACCTCGGTCAATCCCCTCTTAACTCCTCATTTTGCCTCAAACGTAAGGGTGCTCCCCTCGAGGGAAGTAGTCCATTTTTTTCCTAAAAATTATGTATTAATAATTAAAACATATGTTAAACAAAATAAAATTCTCATATATATTAATTTACTAATGAAATGAACAGTAAACAAACTGTAATATAATAAAATATTATACACAGTTTTTTTAATAGTTTTATTATCTTAGTATTATAATAATTGTTATCTCCTTTACTTTTTAAGTCTGATAAGTTTGGTGTTAATCGGTACTTGTATCAAAAATACCAGTTCGTTATCGGTACATGAAGGTACAAACCAGCACCAGCCTGGTATATACAACGCCAAAAGTTGGTACCGAATTGAGTTTGATAATCTTTTAGTTCGAGAAATTTGGTATTGTTACCCAGTACCATTTGCTCATCCCTAATCACGGATATCGTACGAACACCAACGGTATCATACAACTTTTTTTTAGTTTCAGGGGTAGGGATGAGTTCGGTGCCAACTGATACCGAATCGGTATTGGTACCGAAAATACCGGTTACGGTATCGGTATATGAAGGTAAAAACCGGTGGCGAACCAGTACTAGGAACGCCAAAAGTCAGTACTGAACTGGTAATTAGGATCTTTTGGTTCAAGAAATTCGGTACCGGTACCCATTACTATTTGCTCATCTCTGACTACGGGCTTGTACCGAACAACATCATTACCATACAATTTTTTTAATTGATTTTCTTTCGATTATTTTTTAGTGTTTTTTTATACATTTTCTTTTTATTCTTGTCAGTAATTCCATGTGCAACACGCTCGTAGTGATTCCAAACACATATAAACACAGACTAAATAACAAAAAAAGTTCGCCGCAACACGACGACGGTTGTTATAACTAGTTACATTAAATTAAAAATAGACATAACATCAAATTAAACTAAATAAAATTACATTAAATTAGAAAAAGAGATTACATTTAATTTAGAACTAGGAAAATAAAAACATAAAACTAAAAATTAGAAATTGCTTGGCAAATTATATTTTTTTCGCAATCTTGCGTTGTCGGGCTAACGTAAATGGCAACATCTCTGGTGGAACATTGTTATGTGGCTTAGTATACGTCTCCATATCCCGATCATACATAAGTTGTCTCACTGTCTCGCGTTGTTGCGCAACTAACGCTATAGTGTCTTCCTCTCGTTTCATTTTTATTTCCACCAACTTCAACGCTTTTACTTGTTTTGCTTCTTTCATAAGGGTGTACTGTTCGAGCTTCCTGAACAACCCAATTGAGCTTTCGGATATTCTTGCGGCTCTCTTATCTTTCCTTTGTAGTCTTATTGGTGAGGGGTCTTCGTTTATGTCGGGTATAGAACTATTGAATTCAGTTCCAGGTATACCCGTGTGGTAGTTACCCGAATCCGATTATTTTCTTTTTTAGCCCGAACTACTACTTTCTTCACCTAACACTAGTACTTTGGCCTTTTTATTATGTTTTCTAACCACCTCCCACGCCTCAACATGATGAAAACCACTTGGATGTTTAGATTGGTAATCTTTTAAGGTCGTTTTCATGATATCAAGATCATCACACCTGCTATCATGTAGACGATCCTATATATTACAACAAATATAAACAAAAATAAAGTTATAGAAACTATAAAGTTAAAGATATAAACAAAAATAAAGTTAAAGATATAAATAAAATTATAAAGTTAAAAAAAATTACCGCTTGTTACCAAAGGCCGTTGAAGTAGTTCAACTTAGTCAACGTATGTCCTAATTTTGAACGTCCTTGATGAACGTTTAGGGTACTCTCGCCAACCGTCTCGTTGTAATGCTCGAGAATTTTTCTCCAAAACAGCCGGGGGGTAGTTGATTGCCTTTTTCCTTATTTATTAAACAATGAACTCGTGCCTGGCTAACGTCTCTTCTTGCTTTTTCGTCCAAATTTGACGTTCCATCTTTCCTCCTTTACTTCTCGGTTCACCAACATCTTCGTCTTCATTTTCATAGTCTTCTTCGTCTTCGCCAAGATCTTCATCCAAATTTTGCGTTTAAGGGACAACATCTTATTCTTCATTGTCATCGTACATCGGAAGCGAGCGTTCAACATTCTCTCTCGGTGATCGAATTGGTGGACTCCTACATACAAACGGATCAAGTGAGTTTTGTGTTTCCATTGAATATTTGTACCGGCCGGGTGCAACCGTTGTTGGACCGTGTGAGTGTGAAAATGCTTGTGGTGGAAAATTTGGTTGGGAGTGCGTGTTGTGAAAAGTCGGTTGTGAAGCTTGGAAGTACAAAAACTTGAGGTTGAGAGTGTGGTGAATACCCGAGTGGGGGTTGAAATGGTGCACTCGGACTGCTCGAATCACCTCGTCTCGTTTGCGAGACGCGTTCCCTCGGGTTCAAATCCGATCCTCGACTAGTCAAACCTTTTTTCTTGGCATCACCTTTGTTTTGTTTATCCATTGTGTGTGAGGTTTGTAGTTTGGTTGTGAATAATTTTAATTTGTGAGTAAATGAATTGTGAAAGGTGGTATGTAAATAAAAAAGGTAATTATTATTTTTTAAATATCAAACAACTATATAGCCGTTGAGTTGTCTCCAACAGTTGAAAAAACAACAAAAGCATTCGGTGAACACGCCACGCCTTGTCATGTTTACCGCACACCATCCCCACTTGTGCTTCGCTCACCCTACATAAATGTTAAGGTATTTAGTACACTTTTTAACTACAAACTCACCCTACCTAATAATAATAATAATAATAATAAATAATAATAATAATAATAATAATAAATAATAATAATAATAATAATAATAATAATAAGCGTATCAATTATAAGAATTTTAATGTAAATAACAAAGGTAATTGATATTTGATAAAACCTGAGAATTTAGATTAGACAATTGTCGAGCTACTTGATGAAATCCATCCATGAATTATGAACACCACACAACACAAATATTCATCCTATTTAAAGAACTAGCGGTAAGACTCGTGTGCAAACACGAGTGGTTTCTTAGAAAACCATGCATGACACAATATGGTTATATTTTTAGACTTATAAATAGATAAGTTAGTCGGTAAATACTTAAAGTTTAGAGTATAAAAAATATAAAAATATACAATTTATTAATCTTTTGTGAACGAAATAACATTTGCATTCAAGCATGTTCCTTCTCCAAAAAACAATGTTTTAACTCAACAGTCGTTTCAATCCCCTTCAACCTCCACAAAACACTATTTTAACCCAACAGCAGTTTCAACCACTGTTTTCTCTACAAAACTCTGCTTTAACCCAACATCTGTCTTCATCCATCTGTTGAGTTTGGTCAACAGATGTATCAACCACTATTTTATTTTCAATCGTCTGTTCACAACAAGAGAGCTTTCATCATTTAAACAGACCTTTGCCAATATCATAAGCTTTTAAACTCTCAATCCTAAATATTTATTTAATTAATTTAAATAACAAACATGGTTAATAATTTTAACACAACTAATTATATAAAATATGAAAATGTCAAACAGAGGCAAGTATATAATAAACAAAGTTCGAAACACCAAACACCATTCAGTAAAATACAGCATAATAATTTCTAATCAATGGGCGAAACAATAGTCTCGATAAATAAAGCTCCTTTCGGATCATTGTAGTTGTCAACATGTTGAAGGTATTTCAAAACTTCATTGCTCAGATCAACTTCACCCATATTGACATTTAAAAGGCTTCAACAAATTTATGGGTGATCATTGTCATAACTCACTTGAATTATAATTTGCAACCTCTAATTACAAATGACAGTCTTTTAACATCTACAACTAAAGGGATACACTCAACATCTATTTAGATAAAGTCTGCCAAACCCAAAGCTCTGTTGAACACAAATCTGTTGAAGCAAAGTCTGTTGTTCCAAACAACCTCTGCTGATAAACACAAAGACAGTTGTAGCAAAGGTCTACCAAAAGAGAACCTCTGCTGCTGAATATGAACACAAAAGCATCATGAAGCTAAAATCTGCTGTTACTTAACAGATGATGCAGTCTTTAAACATCTGAAACTAAAAGGACACACTCGACATCTATTTCGCTAAAGTCTGCCAAACCCAAAGCTCTCTTGAAGACAACATCTGTTGAAGCAAAGTTTGTTGAACCAAAGGTCCTCTGTTGATAAACAAAAAACTGTTGAACCAAAGGTCTGCTAAAACACAACCTCTGTTGATAAATACAAAAGTATGTTGAAGCTAACATCTATTGTGGCTTAACAGATGATGCAGTTCAACAGAGGATTTCAACATCTGTTTGCACACTGATCATGATCAACAGATGATAAGGTTTGTTGAATGAAAGTCTGCTCAACAGATCCTAATGTAGCTCAGGTCCCTTCCCATATAGGCCACAGCAGATGCTAATGTATATGAGATCCTAACGGTTTTCCTACTAATCAATTCATTAAATTTGTATTCATTCACCGACAATAATATACAACTCTACTACTTGTGCCAAACATGAATATCAACAATAATATAATATATAATATAATAACAACAATATTCAAATTGTAGCAATTACCTGCTAAATCCATCAGTTTAGATGATTCTCATTTTTACCGTACATTCATTATATTTCAATTGTCTCTTGCCGATAAATCACAACATGTTGGTGATCGACATTTAAAAGACGAAAAAAAATCTATGGCCTATCATTGTCATAATCTAAATTGAATTATACTCTAAAACCTCTAAATACAAATAACAGTCTCTTGAAAATATTCTTATATAAAGTCTACCAAACCCAAAACTCTATTGAAGAGTAAATCTGTAAAAGCAAAGTCTGTTGAACGAAACAACATCTGCTGATAAACACAGAGACAATTCAAGCAAAGGTCTGCCAAAGAGAACCTCTGCTATGGACTAACAGATGATGCAGTTCAACAGAGAATGTTTAACAGCAGAGCTTAACAGACCATGATCAACAGATGATAAGGTCTGTTGAAGCAAAGCCTGCTCAACAGATTCTAACAGTTTTCCTACTAACCAATTCATTAAAGTAGTACTCATTCACTAAAAATAATATATAACCCTACTACTTTTCCAAAAAATGAATATTAACAATAATATAATAACAATAATATTCAAAGTGTAGCAATTACATACAAAATCCATCAGTTTAGATGATTCAAATTGTAGCCATAACATACCAAACTTTCAAACACAACGGGTTAAAACAAACATAACTAAAAACCACAATTTTAGTCTTCAAAATAAGTTGTTTTTACTTTCCATTCAGACTTAATCCAGAATCCTTTTCAACCTCTGCTGCTGAAAAGTCTTCCGTAACATCACCAACTTCCTTGCAACAGATCACAAAACAACGAATGAATATTCATTCAACCTGTTATTATATTGCCAGAAATAAAGAGTATTGTTATGATTAGCAGAAAGTAACAAAAATTACCTTTCCATTTCCTTACACTTTACGTGCCATATAACAGCCATCACATACTCAAGAGCTGTCATTTTAGAGATGAATTCGTTAAACTGCAGAGCATAATTATTCCACACAATACATCGAAAAAACCGTAACCCTACATGGAAACAATATTCATTTAATCATAAACTAAACACTAATTTATGACCAGTTTTCTAGAATCTATAAAATCAAAACAAAAACTGAATGAATAACAACATAAAATCATCCGAAAATTATGACCATCTAACATATTCACTTGTCAAGGTTATAAATTTGTTGATCTCATTTATTACCATGATTCCACATTAGATACAAAGACTGTTAGTCTCATTTATTTACATTACCCTAATTCCCCTTTAAACATCAAGAACCCTGATCTCATTTTTTAAGATCATTCCATAGTAAATATAAACAATAATTTGAATTCATGACTGAACATGTAAACCACCGCTTACTCCAAGGCTTGAATATCGCTTTTCATACTGTTAGTTTCTTTTGAAGTTCGGCCAACGAATTCAAGACTTCCACACCAAATCACAAATCCAACAAGATCTACCTGAAGAACATTTAAACAGAGTATTTTTTTTAACATACAAACATACAGTTTATGATAAAAAGAAAAAAATCAAAGAATATACATCCTCAATAAACTACCGTACAAAACTCAAGAACATTTATATTACAAACCTACAAAGCATAGAATCAGGAATTCACACATATACATCTATTTTTAAACACAAACAGACATTACCTTTTCATCAATGAAGTTGAGTTCCATTTTATAACCTTGATTCCATTTTCGGAAGATCCTCGCTCTCATGTGCCACAAATCTTTCCCAGGAACATTTATATTACAAACCTACAAAGCATAGAATCAGGAATTCACACATATACATCTATTTTTAAACACAAACAGGCATTACCTTTTCATCAATGAAGTTGAGTTCCATTTTATAACCTTGATTCCATTTTCGGAAGATCCTCGCTCTCATATGCCACAAATCTTTCCCAGGAACATTTATATTACAAACCTACAAAGCATAGAATCAGGAATTCACACACATACATCTATTTTTAAAGACAAACAGACATTACCTTTTCATCAATGAAGTTGAGATCCATTCTATAACCTTGATTCCATTTTCGGAAGATCCTCGCTCTCATGTGCCACAAATCTTTCCCAGGAACATTTATATTACAAACCTACAAAGCATAGAATCAGGAATTCATACATATACATCTATTTTTAAACACAAACCGACATTACCTTTTCATCAATGAAGTTGAGATCCATTCTATAACCTTGATTCCATTTTCGGATGATCCTCGGTCTCATGTGCCACAAATCTTTCCCAGGATTCAAATCCTTAACTGAACTAAAATCGTTAATTTCAACTGACGCTGACTTCTAATTCGGAAATCGAAATGAATTCAAATTTCAAAATACAAAAGCAGAGAACAGGAGAGTGGAAATATGAAGAGTGAAATGAGGAAAAAACCTTTATATAAGCAGATGATTGACAGAAGTGAGTGAGTGACATGCATTAATTGCAAATTACATATTCCCAGGCATTTTGAATTTGAAATTACCGGCAACTAAACATCTACTGAGGTATAGCATCATATGAACCAACAACCGTTGTTGCTTTTAAACTATGGATGGATATGAGCAGAGGTTTTGGGAGGCAGACTTTCAGATAGATTTTAAAATTATTTTATATATTAGGATTTATGATGCAGTAATGACATAAGAAAAACATTGTTGGACAACCTCTCTGGCTGCCACATTAGCTTTTCTTATGTCATTGAGATTTCTCCTTTTATAGAAAGTATAGATATTAATCTTACATATGTTACGTAATAAACCAAATCAGAATGAAACCCTAATTCAAAAGTAATATTGGATTTTAATAATTACAAGTATTTATCGTTGGCTGCTAACAATCGTAACTTTAAAAATAACAACTGGCAGTCCCAACTATTAACATGTTGGCCTCCAATAGACTCTGACTAACATAACTCTAACGACGTTAGTCTTCGGTCACCGGAAAACTCATTTTTTTTGCCGGAAAACTCAACATTTTTGTCCCAAACCTCTTTATAACCTTATTACGGACCTTTAGGAACTTTTTTCTTGTAAAATCCATAATTATCGAGGTCACCGGAAAACTCATTTTTCTCCAAAAAACTTCTTTTGGCCGGAAAACTCAACTTTTTGGCCAGAAAACTCAACATTTTCGTCCCAACTTCTTTGTAACCTTAGATCAGACATTTAGGACCTTTTTTCTGGCCAAAAACGTTTTTTCGACGACCAGAGACTAACGGAGTTAGGGTTCTGTTAGTCAGGGTCCATTGGAGGCAAATATGTTAATAGTTAGGACAGGTAGTGGTTATTTTTGAAGTTGGGACTGTTGGCGACCAACGACAAATATTTGGGATTATTAAAATCCATTATTCCAATTCAAAAATCAAATTTATATGAAACCAAGAAAGAATGAGATTCATTTAAAATTGAAAAATCGAACTCAGATCAACCAACAAGTAACAAGTTCATTTAAATAAAGCAATCAAACATTAAAATAAGTTTCACCAAATAACAAGTAAAGTTTTTAAACTTGAAAAGTCAAAAAATCACTCAAAACATTCAAGTAAAATAACAAGTCTAGAATTCAATTATTAAATAATCAAGCTAAACATTCAAGCATATTCAGGTAAAACTTAGATAAGAAAAAACCTAACTAAAATTGGGGTTATTCAGACTCCGGAATGGGTTGGAAAAGGGGAACTTGCAAGGGATAGTTGCGGAGGTCGAAGGAGCGGCAATAATGATGTTATAAGGCTAAACATGGTTAGGTGGGCAATGGCGATGGGGTGTTTCTTATTTTCGCAGTTTACAGTTTACGGGTTGAAACATTGAGTGGTGTTTGGGAATTAGGGAAGGGGCGGGTTAGGCCGCGTGTTATACCCTTTTGAAAAAGCCTAGGATGCTTGTTGATATGCGGCCCCAAGTGCGAACCCAACACTGGTAGTGATGACCCCTTAATTCTCCACCCTGATCGTGGTGTGTCCATAGTCCACCCAAGCTGAGCACGCGCTCTCTCTCTCTCTCTCTTTTGCACCTATTTTGACAATTTCACAACAGTAAAAATAGTAATTCTTTGTTTAAAAGATCGTATTTATCTTCTATAAATATCACTTTAACTACTATCATTTTCACACAAGAATTCATTGTGCTCTCTTTTTAATTCTTCCTAAAAATGGATCCAAACAATCTCAACCCGAATCCTTTAGCATGGAATAGAATCGAGGAAGCACTTTTAGCACGTGTTTGGATCTATATTTTGGAGGATGATGATACTAGTAATGTTTCTTTTTTTTAATATTTAATATGTAAAGTGTAACCATCTATTTTTATTATGATGAAATGTTTTATCATTATTAGGTAACTTGCAACTTTTGTGCTTTATAGAGCATGCATTAAATCATTTTTACATTGTAATGCACGTGAAGAATATCATACACACCATTAACTTAACTTAACTCGAAGCGGAGAGATTTAAAGAGTAGGACGATGTTTAATGTCATCTACAGGTTCTCCAATCACAAGAGTAATGGTACAGATGAAGTCGGTCGTTTGAAGACAAATAATGACCACTTTGTTTGGAAATAACGACGTTCGGATGTTGAAGACATTCTTCGAGGTTTACCCAATACCATTTTTATCATTAGTTTATTATTATGTAGCATTTTAATACTATTATTGTTAGGGCATGGGTTTTATTAAGTCTGGATCATGTATCCTGATATGTTACCTGGATCACTTATCCTTAGCGGATGGTGCAGGGAGTCTGAGGATCAAGGATCTTTATTATTACTTATGTTATCTAACAATTGTTCTCTATGTTTGCTAATATTTTTATGCAGGTTATAAACGACGTGGACTTAGTCCAAGCTGGAATCTTGGTGAATATGCTTTAAATAGAGCACGTGCACAATGTAGAGTAGACATTATGGACGATCGTGGGAGCTTGCACTTTTTTCGTGTAGTTAGTTAGCTAGATATTTCTAATTATAATAAGGGGGTGATGAGCTCATTAGACACAATTAGCAACAGAACTCACTACTCGCACACTTAGCAATATTCGAATACTCTCTGTAACACACACTAGCGATTACTTGAGCTCAATCATCATCCGAAGTTGTATATTCTTTGTTCAGTATAGTTGGTGATCCGTAGTTTCCATCACTCGAGGTTTTTTATTCAAGAGATCTTTGAAAGATCAAGGGCTTTTTCCTTGTATAAATCATTGTGTTCATTGCCATTTCTATTTCATATTCGAACACATCATTGTTAAACACTCAAGCACTTTACCTCATAAATCAGATTTGGTTACATTATCCTTAAACCGATTTTTGACCAAAACAATTATATATATAATTTTTCTATTTACAAAGTACTATTTTTTAATTATTTTTACGTATTACCAAAACAATTATATATGTAATTCTTCTATCTACAAAGTACTATTTTTTTTAATTATTTTTTACGTATTAAATCATAAATTGGTGAATAATGAATTATAGGTAGGTATAACATGTGATAATGGTGAAAGATTGAAGATGGTGATGATATAACGTTCAGACAACAAAAAATAATAAATTGTTATGAAACAACGACCTACTAGCAATATATAGAGAAGAATGAGAGAATGGAAGATGGATTTCTTATTGATGTAAAATATGGATCACATATGCCTCTATTTATAGGCTTACAAGATGGGAGTTAAGTACATGAAGAGATGTGAGTTAAATACATGGAGAGTCATAATATAATGATAAACACAAGTGGATAGTCACACAATAAATAGATATTAATTCATAACACTCCCCCTTGACTATCCACATGATGATATATCATTCTTTAATACGCTTGGTGATGCTGTCTCGTTAAAAACCTTGCTAGAAAAACCCAGTGGGACAAAACCTCAGCTAAGGGAAAAAGAGTGCAACGCGCATTTTCTCCCCTTGATACTTTTGGATCAGGTATGCTGCCTCGTTAAAAACCTTACTAAGAAAACCCAATGAGACAAAACTTAGTCGAGGGAAAAAAGAGTGCAACTTGAATAAGTCTCCCCCTCATTTTAACATGTATCCTTTAAATGATGTGTGTCCATCTTACTTGAAAGTCAAATAAAGCTTTTGTAGCGAATGATTTGTCGCTTGACCCCTTAATATGCAATCCTTTATGTTGAGCAATGTTGTATAATCTTCTAACGAGACTTTAGGTGCCTCATTCCAAAAATTATCATATGTCCACGACTGTGTTTCGTTACATTCCTGCATCTACAAGACTAACCAAACTTGTTTTGATGGGTTAGTAAAATATAATCAAATATCGTTTATACCTGAAATATTTCTTTAAACTCATTCCAATGTCTCTTCGCTTAACAAATGTTATATCAT
The DNA here is from genome assembly GCF_002127325.2 of Helianthus annuus. Classification (NCBI taxonomy): domain Eukaryota; kingdom Viridiplantae; phylum Streptophyta; class Magnoliopsida; order Asterales; family Asteraceae; genus Helianthus; species Helianthus annuus. The sequence goes on from NC_035441.2 coordinate 127,841,737, forward strand.
GACAATAAGCTCAAGTGAAAGATATTATAACCATACTTAGCTAGCAAAACATATTAATGCACTTATGCATTTAACGATGGTACTTCTAGAATGAGAATCTCTACTTTGGTAGTAGATGATAATAGGCATTTCTTATAACAAATGACTTAACAACCTTTAACATACTTTAACGTTCAACTATGTCCATACTAAAATATCCAAACATCATCTTCTAGATGTACTTGAGGGATTAGTAAAATATAATTACATATATACTCGAACTGCAGTTCGAGTAATAATTAGACTGTGACATGGTCATTCAAAAATTCTCCCTTTAAAAGCTCGACAATTTCTCTCGATGATGCCTAGACATCATTACTGTAAATTGCGATTATAGTGAACTTTTAAAAGTAGAATGTTCATAGAACATGGCTAATTTGATCAAACTTATATCCCTCTTTATGCAAATATCTCGAGTTGTACAACACTCGACCCAACTATTTTAGCCCATACGTATTTTATCAACTTCATATAGTACGTTCTTGAGGTTTTATATCAATGCTTCTGGCATTATCAATCCATGAGGGAATTCTGCCCATCTTATCCAAATATACATGTGCATTCACTCTTCATTAGTTTTGCTACATAAACTTACCCATATAACACATAGATATCTATATCATATGAAAAAATGTCATGAACACTTACTTTTATCTTCAAAATCCATATTGTACCATGCGTGTACACTATTTATTGAGATATCACAATCACTGGGTACATGTTTCTATGTACGTTTCTTGGTGCACAAGTATTACATCGTTAAGATGTTTCAATTAATTTTTTAAGCACCCAATTACTTTAGAAACTCATTAGGAGTTTCAGTTATATCCAACATGTAAAAAATCATAACCTATTCAAAATCCGAATATGTATATAATGATCACATTGTTCTCGAGAACTTACTTTACATGACCTACATAATTTAATCCTTCGGGACTTTCATGTAAACTCTCAGTATTCATAAGACGAATATCAATTCTCTCTTTATATTACCAGACTAAAAAAATATTGGAAAGTCAATGCATCCACCACCGGAGAAAACGTCTCTTCATAATCAATCATAGGTCTTTGCGAAAATTATTGTGCCACCAATTTTTCCTTATATCACTCAATTTGATTTTCACATAATTCGCATAAAAGACCCGTTTATGTCCAACATATTTCATAACTTCAGTTGTATGTACTGTTGGTCCAGATACTTTCCATGTCATTAGAGAATTCAAATTTGCCTTATTTGCGTCTTTCCATTTTGGCCAATCATTTCTTAATATTCATTCATAGGCAGATCTTAAATCTTGATCCTCGTCATTTAATCATTTTAAGTGCTACATTATATACAAAAGTATAACGACATCAATTTTTATTTAGATTCCATACATATCTTAGACATGATACAACTTATCAAGATCTCTTTATTTTCAGGGACCTGAGGTTCTTCTTGAACCATCATGTCTATTGTCTCTTCAGAAGATCTTATTACCATAACCTTGACTTGACCATCTTAATTATTTGCTCCAATTTTCGAGGAATTTTATTATTGGAATCAACTAGTTTACCACGCTTTAGGCGTGCAATAGACTCATTACAAAAATATGTGGTTGTCCTCTTGAGACACAAATATAACTGGAGTATAAGCAGTTGATTATGTGACTTACTTAGTCACTCTATTTAGGTTAGTGAACTTGTCTGGTAATTTGTTTTTTAATATTGGTACATGAATTATACTTTAAACTTCTAGTTCATAGTTTATAGTCTAAGGATCAAGATGACATGATAATTCATTTCACTTTCCAACTGCTTGTTATCTCCCCCTGATGTTGGGAGCATTCATTCATTAAAGTGAAAACCAATGAGCCATAAACGAATTTCTCACTGGTGGCTTTAAGTCTTTAATCATAGACGATTATTTATACCCAACATATTCTCAAACTTTTTAGAAGTCTCATCTTTGTGCGATGTGGTGGATGAGTTTCAATATATGTCGCACAACTAAAATCTTTGATAAGACATCTTTGGTTCCTGACCAAAAACCAACTGTATGGGGAGAACTATAACTTATCGGCTTAATGTAAATTGATGGTACTATATATAAAATTACATGTACCTAAATGAACTTTTGCTCCTCTCATGATTATTGGCTTTGTAACCAATAGTAGACGTTTAGTGATCACAATAACACTTATTCCAATGATCGTTAATAACTTGGGGATCAAATTCACTATTATCAAATAAATATATTAATCTGGATTAATATGCTTGCTATCACATTAGATACGCCACAATCACACAAGCTTCAGGTTGTGGATTTGATAACCATTTAGACGATGCATCGATTTAAAAAAAAAACTAAATGGTATCAAGTTGGGATATGCATATCCTTTAATGGCTTCCAGAATATTTAGGTATACACACCCTCGTTTATTTTGCAAATATATAATTTCCTTTGAGAGTAAACATTACATGCTAATTATTATCTTGAAGAATCTTCTAATTCTTCATTATGTTTCACATCATCATTGACTCAGTGTGGTCTAACCGGTCATGCCAACTAATTAAATAACTATTATCCATAAACTTCTGGTTTATGATCATATATGTATTACTTGCTCGTATGTAATATAAAACGTATGATACGAGATAATATATTATAACTTCAAAGTTAAAACCATCACGTTATGCAATCACTCCTTAGTTTGCCACTTTTGGTGGTACATCTCATTATTAAAATAGCCATCATTACAATTCTTATAGTCAGTCTCATCATTACAAGTGTCTAAATTAGGTCCATCATTACATTTACAATGACTAATATATAATCACATTCACTTTTGGCAATAGAGTAGAACCAAAACAAGCTTCATAGCTTTTCATTATTTACTTGGTCACATGAGTATAAAATCATTTCATTTTTTCATAACTCTTATAATGATATTGCTACTTTAGGAACATATGTCTCAAGTGTGACAAATGAAAAGAATTTAATCGATTTTTCCTTGTAAATAATGTTCTCTTTGCTTACAATCAATTGAGAAGTAGTTGAGTCGTATAAGATTTATCAATCTTATATCTTATGACCTTTATAACGATCATTGTATAGTTATCATATTATTAACATGGTTGATCTCATTACATGAGCATTATAACAATTTCCTCAATTACCATGATTACGAACTTTACACCAATTATTATATCATCACATTCAGTTCAAGGAATGGATTATAACATATGCATATCCTTTAATGGCTTCCACATATGAATCGCATCAACGGATGCCAAATCCAAATCAACAAATAGTTTACATGCGAATGATTATCGACAATTTTCGACTCTTTGACCTAGCACTTTCGTGCTGATAACGTGTTGTGAAACAACGACCTACTAGCAATGTATAGAGAAGAATGAGAGAATGGAAGATGGATTTCTTATTGATGTAAAATATGGATCACATATGCCTCTATTTATAGGCTTACAAGATGGGAGTTAAGTACATGAAGATATAGGAGTTAAGTACATGAAGAGTCATAATATAATGATAAACACAATTGATAGTCACACAATAAATAAATATTAATTCATAAAATAAATGATAAGTATAACATATTGTCCTAAGATAATTGTGTAAAAGGATGATGGGCTTAAATATGGGTGACTTTGAAGATGGGTTATTAGTAACGAGTGCCGGTTGTTATGGGAGTAATGAGTTAATTTCATAGTCTATTCGATTATATTTGTTAACTAAAATGAGACTAGTATTTGTTTGTTTATTTTTAAATCAATAAAAATATGTAAAAGAGAAAAAGGTATTAATTAACTCTTTAACAATTTCAAATTAATTAATTAATTATTAACTCTTTAACAATTTCAAAGTTTGATGAATAGTATTATTTTAAAGCTTAAAATTACACGTATGCCCTTGTTTATTAAATTGAAGCCAAACCAATTTACGATTTTGTCCCGCTTTAAAATAATGATTTTGCCATCAGTTTAAAATTACGCTATTACCTCCGATTCATAATGAAATTATGCTTTTGCCCTAAGTGAAAAATTACAATTTTACCCTCAGTTCAAAATTACGATTTTGCCTAGTTTATATTTACAGTTCGCCAATTTACGATTTTGTCCCGCTTTAAAATAATGATTTTGCCATCAGTTTAAAATTACGCTATTACCTCCGGTTCATAATGAAATTATGCTTTTGCCCTAAGTGAAAAATTACAATTTTACCCTCAGTTCAAAATTACGATTTTGCCTAGTTTATATTTACAGTTCGCCATTAGTTTTGTTTTCTTCCTCTCAGATAAATTACGATTTTGCCCTCAGATTAAATTTGTCATCGGTTTTGTTTGCTTTCCCAATCAATTTACGATTTTTCCATCAGTTTAAAATTACGTTTTTACCTCCAGTTCAAAATAAAATTATGCTTTTGCCCCCAGTGAAAAATTCCAATTATGCTATCGGTTCAAATTTACGATTTTGCCCCGTTTAAATTTACAGTTTTGCCATTAGTTTTGTTTTCTTCCTCACAGGTAAATTACGATTTTACCCTCAATTTAAATTTACATTTTTTTCATCGGTTTTGTTTGCTTTCCTAGTCAAATTACGATTTTGCCCCCAGTGTATAAGTACAGACACAGGATGGGGGCATAGCGCGAGGTAACTGCCTGGAACTCCCCCATTGGCCCAACCAATTTACGATTTTATCCCAGCTTTAAAATTATGATTTTGCCATCAGTTCAAAATTTCGTTTTTACCCCCAGTTCAAAATAAAATTATGCCCACAACTAAAAATTACAATTTTGCCCTCGATTAAAATTACGATTTTGCCCCGTTTAAATTTACAGTTTTGCAATTAGTTTTATTTTTCTCCATCCAGCCAAATTACGATTTTGCCCTCAATTTAAATTTACATTTTTGCCATCGTTTTTCTTTGCCTTGCTGTTTCTTTTCTTTTTTTGTCCTTTTCCACTTCATGTATATATTATAGTTATTATTGCGCGAAAATATTAAGAAAATTTTTCACAATTCAGTTGGTTGTATGAACATTCAAATATAGTGAGTGTCTCAGGTTCGAAGCCCTTCATAGAAAAGAAAATTTTTTATTATCTACTGCTAAATAAAAGTTTGAGTATCTATTATTCTTAGTAATATTTTGCGTGATTTATTCCGTCTTCTTTTTTCACTTTTACGTTGTTTTCTCTGCTTCTAAATTTGTAATTTTTATAACCAACCCGGTATGGTACTGGTATTTACGGGTAAAACACCGGTAAGTAACGAACTGAACGGGTATCGTGCTTATACCGTTACAAAAGAAAACGAATCGATAACGTTCGAATTTTCCGCCGCTCAGCGCGGGGAATTTCACTAGTTAATACCTATTTGGAGTTATTGGCCATAGAAAATTTTGAAGTACGTATAGTAAAAAAATTGGATGTCGTCAAGGTTTCAGTTATACCATATGTTGTAAAAAAAATTCATGGGTGTCAGTTGTGTTCAACCGCACCTCACTAGTTCCACCCTATGATATATCATATTTTTAAAGTATAAATTTGAATAATTCTAAAGGTGTATATAAAATTAACCCAAAAAGTAAAATTTAAAAGGCAAATTGTTTAATTTTATGTAATTCAAATGAATAATTCTTGGTTAGATTAAGATTGTTCTTCTCCTGGATATAAATAATTTGAACAGAAATTTGATAAAGATGTTAGGTTGTAGTCATTATCCTAAGTCTATAACTTTGATTAAAGTTAATTAATTTGATGTATAAAGGAGATATTTGTGGTTAGTATAAAATATCTTGTTTAAATTCCGTCAGTTATGTTTCTTTTAGATAATTAAATTCTAATTTAACGAGGAAAGTCGACAAAGCAACATGTAGCCATGTAGGGGACATCAAACCGTTTTGCTTGCCATGTCGTAGGCCATCGGAAAATGCAAACTAAACCACAATACATGCTTTTAGATCATGTTTTTAAAGAAAATCAGCGTCTATATCTCATTTGAGTATTGATTCGTGATCGTTCAAATGCTCATACAAATAAAACAACCTTGTTTTATGTCCATGACTATATAAGAGACGTCATATTATTTTTTAGGGGCATTAATGATACATGAAAGTACAATGCAATCCATTCAAAACATGTCACAATAAATGTACATGCATATTTACATAAACATGAGAGAATATAATAGGAATTAGGATTCAAACCGCATTCTACAGTTGCAATAATCGATCCAGAAAACAAGCGTTAGATCTGGTTGAGGCCACGTGTTTTAATGAATAGCCTTAAAACAAATTCCGTATCTTTAGAGCATACGTAGTGGGGCGCTTTCCCCCTCCATAGCGCCACCAAAACGCCGGCAACACCAAAACTCCGGGCGCTATCAAACGAAAAATGGGGTGTGGCGCGATGATTTTCGCGGCGTGATGTGTGTGTTTTTTTGATTTTTTTTTTTATTTTCTGGTTGTAATGCTTTGTTTTTATTTTGTGTTGTGTTGTGTTGTGTTGTGTTGTGTTGTGTTGCAGGTAGACATCGAAGAAGAAGGAAGACAAGGAAGAAGAGGAATATAGGGTTTTTAATTTATGGGCTTTGGGCTGGTTTTGTGTTTTGTTTTTATGGGCTCTGGTTTTCCACCAAAATTTGAGTTAATTATTTTAATTTAGTGTAAGGTTTTTTTATTTATTTTATTTTAACGCCTTTTTTTATTTTATTGTAATCTTTTTTTATTTAATGAAATGGTTTTTAATTTTATAAAGTTAGAAATTAATTTAAAAAACGAAAATTAATTAATTGAGTAATGATGAGGTAGGGGCTTTATGACTACGGGCTCTAGTGACATAACGCCCCATAAAGCCCCTGTGTGACGTGGCACGACACGTGTCGCATAACGCCCACAAAAGGGCTTTATGACTACACATGGCCTTACATGGATGACACATCTATTTGCCAAGATAAACAAACCTAAGCAACATTTGTAATAGAGACATTACATTACTACATTAGGAAAAATAGAAAACGGTTGAAATGCAAAAGTTGAAAGAAATAAAGAAGCGATAAATATTTCCATTCCTTATGATGTAATATATGAAATAAGCGAATATTTGTGTGCATACATGTTATAATCAATTTGTAAATTGGTCAAAGATGAGGTGACGAGTTAAACTAATTAATAAATTATATATTCTTCTTTACAACTTTAATTTTTAATGGCTTGGAGAATTAGCCTTTCATTAATAATGGAACCCGTTCATGACTCCAAGCTATTAAAAATTAACTCAAAATTTGATTACTTTCGTTTTTTCAACATGTCATGTCTAAACACTCACATAAGCAACACAATAGGTGTCATGTTCTCTAAACTATCATTGTCACTATAATCTTATTCTTACTTACTTTTAGATGGCTACTTTGACGTGTGAAGGAAATTCTATCGAACTACCACTAAGAGAGTGTCTGAATGTTAAGACCAATAACATTTATAGTTTTACAATATTTGTGCACGTTAATAGAAGTTGACAACATTATATTCGTTTTAACGATTTGCAATATCCATACAGATTTATCCATACAGATTTCACTTCGAACATTATAATGTTTCTATTTTTTCTTTTTTATTAATATAGCAAACTGTTGTGTGCTGACCCGACCCGTGAAGAACCTGCACAAGATTACAAGCCACTTCTACTTCTCTAGTTTACTTTATGCATTTTCCAAGTCTACCCACTACTTCCATTAATTTAGCATGCATTGTTATATTTTTAGTTAATCCATTAGTCCATGATTTACGTTCCCATGATGTAATTGTATGCCTAGGGAGGAATGGAAAAAGTAAATTAAGTTTCTGTCTAATTTTTCTTTCAAGCTTCGATCTATTTACTTTGGTTCAATTGGTTAATGATTCGGTTCGTAACACAAATTAAAAGGTGAAAACCCAAAACCCTAAAACGAGTGTATTCGTTTCTTTGAAATTAGTTTTTTTTACAAAACTATTGTAGGGTTTTGTTTTAGTTGGTTGACTTGATGTAATTTTTAGCAAAGGGATTGTAGTGTTTTATTTTAATTGGTTGACTCGATATAATTTTTTTTAGAGATTTTGTTATGAGTAGTAGTATGTACAAGTAACCGAAACATAGACATACATATTATGAGAGAGAAATATCCGGCTTAGTGCCCCCAACACGGACTGTGCAAAAACTAGTTGGATACAAATGAGTTATAGCAAACTAAAAGGTGAAAACCCTAAACCCTAAAACAAGTTTATTTGTTTCTTTGAAATTCAAGTACTCATTCATTGATTATTGTTTCATTATTGGATACAAATGACTTAAAGGGGAAATTAGGTAAAAGATGTTTTGGTTTAAGTCACGGTCTTAACAATGCGTAGGGCACATGGTTTTCATTTTGATGTCTAAGCAAGATATTTTTCAAACATGTGGTTGTAATGAAAGTACAAATTGAATTAAAGAAGTTTGGTACGTATTTTTTATTTTTTTTGAACGACAAAGAAGTTGGTATTAGTTTACTTGATCATTGTGCTCTACTCTTACAAATGTCTACTTCACTAAGACATTTTTTGATGCTGTTTATTTAGACTTGACGAGAGCATATGTAAACAACATTAACTTGCTACACACAAGATCTAAAATCAGAAATTTAGTTTCTTAATACTAAATTAATTGAGTTAGTGATACAAATAAATGCTACACAAAAGATCTAAAATCAGAAATTTAGTTTCTTAATACTAAACTAATTGAGTTAGTGATACAAATAAATAAAGAGAACACCTTTTGTTTATTTAAGCATTTACCACGTCACCTAGTTGATAGAAATGCAAATAACATATAACAATGTTCTTTTACTGATATTTGACAGAGTATACATATTTTAATAAGGGTTATTGGATTTTATCACCTCTAGTTATTGGTCTTTGATCGTTGCCACCCCAACTAACACTTTAACACCCGACACCCCCAACTTGACTTTTAGTTTGTGCTGGCACCACTCAGTTAAATCTTTACTAACTGAGTTTGTTTCTTATCCTACGTGGCACATACTTGATGTGATGGACAAGATGAGATGACGAATCTTGATTACGTGTCACTATATATATATATAAAAACCTGGATTGTCTCCTTTGCATCTTCATCAACCAACCACCACCACAGTCACCATCATCATTATCTCCACCAACCACCAAAATGATAAAAAGAAGAAAAGATCCATACAGTGTTTATCTACTCATATTTCTTGAAGAAACTGTTAATTCCGCGAGTGCCAGCTGGCAACGAGTTTTTTTTCTTCTCATCGCTTTTGTGAGATCGATCGGTTTTCGACGAGATCTGAACCGGTGGTGGCATCGGGAGAGAATCCACAAGAAAATCAGCGGTCGGACGGTGCCTCTTCACGGCCATTCGAAGATGCTCCAGCTTTATTGTCTTCCGTTTCTTCTCGATTGCAACTTCCGATGATTTCTCTGTTAAGAATTTGAGGAAAAGGTCGGTGGCGGTGGAGATTACGAACAGCGCATCAGAGTTTACTTTGTTTATTTCTGTGTCCAGTTTCATGATTCGCTTCATTTTGCCTGCCGGAAAACTCGATTGAAGTGTTTCCGTGTTGATTTCGTCACTCTCCGCCATTGTTGATTACTGGTAAACAGCTGATTGTTTGCTTATCTAGGGTTTTGATTTGGCGGAAAATTTGAGGGATTGTTTTGGCGGGTTGTGAATGAACTGAACTCCCCCAATTTTATATATACATATAGTGCCACGTAATCAAGATTCGCCATGTCATCCTGTCCATCTCATCAAGTCTGTGCCACGTAGGATAAGAAAAAACTCAGTTAGCAAAGACTTAACTGAGTGGTGCCAGCACAAAGTAAAAGTCATGTTGGAGATGCCGGGTGTCAAAGTGTTAGTTAGGGGTGGCAACGGACAAAGACCGATAGTTGGGGGTGATAAAATCCAATAACCCTTTAATAAGTGATATTATAGGTGTGTGTTTTAGGGGTGTTCATCGAATTTTCGAATTATTCGAATAATTTTTATTTTTCCTTGAATTCGTATTCGACTAAAACTTATCGAATTCGATTCGAATTCGTATTGGAATAAAAAACCCAATTCGTATTCGATTCGTATTCGATTAAAATTCGAATTCGAATCGAATTCGAATAAATTCGATTTAATTCAGATTCTTTAAAAACATATAAAACCTATCAAAATGAAACATAAATTTTAAAGCAGCCATAAAGCACGATTTCACATTAAAAAGTTCCAAATAAAATACCATAAGTTTAAAATTCAAAACGAGAAGTCGAGAATAACCACATCACATTAAAAGTTAATATTTATAGGGTTATAAATCTATTGATAGATTTATTACTTAGGTTTTACTTATGGGTCATGTAGTGAGTTTGGTAACGGGTAATTTTAATACTTGGAAACAAATTTGAAAATAATCTATAGTATAGCTTAATAAAAGTTATATATGCATTATATATAAAAATAATAAAAAAATTGTATAATTTTTATTCGAATTTCGAATCGAATTTGAAATTATAAATTCGTATTCGATTAACTTGACTCGAATTGAATTGAATTGAATCGAATTCGAATTCTTATTCTTTTAATCGAAACGAATTCTTGATAATCGAATCGAATTTAAACGAATTTCAAATTTTTCGAATTCGAAACGAATTCTGAACACCCCTAGTGTTTTTACATTATTAAGAAACTGATGATGTCCAATTAAGAAGTTTTACCATGCATAACAAATGTATTTATTGTGATAAAGGTAAAATTAGATGTAAGCCATATAAACCAAAAAAGAAAAACCGATAAAATGTTGCTAGCATTGGTGGGATGTTTTATTGTCTTGTCACTGACGAATATTCACGATATTCATGGGTATTTTTTCTAGTAACAAAAGATCAAACTTTTGAATTTTGAGGGATTTGTTCCGTCAATTAGAAAAGACTTACAGTTTACCGATCAAGAAAATTCGTAGTAACAACGGGTGGAATTTAAAAATCAAAGGGTTGATGAACTTTGTCGGGAAATGGGAATCGTTCATCGGTTTAGCGCTCCGTATGTTCAACGGAACGGAGTCGCTGAACGCAAAAAATAACCCTTATTGAAGCTGCCCGAATTATGTTGTCTGAATCACAATTGCCAATTATATTTTGGGCAGAGGTAGTTAACACAGCTTGCTACGTGCTAAACCTGGTTTTAACGATCAAAAAGCATAACAAAACTTGTTATGAGCTACTTTCAGGGTGAAAAACCAAATTTAAAAGGTTTCCATCCTTTGGGGATAAAAGATATCATACGTCAAACAAAAGGTACTCCAAAATTTGGTTAAATCGGAGAGGAAGGTTTCTTTCTTGGATACATTCTGGAATCACCAAATAAGATGGTATACAATAAGGGTGTTCATTGAATCGAATAACGAATTTTCGAATTATTCGAATCGAATTTTTCGAATTTTTATTATTTTTACCTGAATTCGTGTTCGATTCGATTAGTATTTGAAACTCGAATTCGAACCGAATTCGATAAACTCTATTTAATTCAAATTCGCCCTAAACAATAAATTATTTTACTTTCATTTTTTAAAAGTACTATAAACTAATTATATTCAACATAAAATATAATAATTTACAAACTTAATTAACTATCAATATGTCAAAACACCAAAAATTAAAAGATAGGTTGGTTACTTGTAGCGGTTTAAGTTAGGTAAAAATTTATAAATAAGTAGTATGAGCTATCTGTTAGAAGGTTTGGTAATGCCATAAATAATACACTTATCACTTATGAAGGTGGTTCGTACTTTGGCCAAGTTTAGAAGTTGTATATGTTTGTGCGTGTGTATACATATATTAAAAATTATATATAAATTGAATTCGAATTTCGAATCGAATTGAAAATCATAAATTCCTATTCCATTCTAATTCGATTACTGGACTTGAATACGAATCAACTCGAATTCGAACCTTTTTAATCGAATTCGAATCGAGTCGAATTTCAAATTTTTCGAATTCGAATCGAATTCTGAACACCCCTAGTATACAACATTAAGAAACGGATGGTGGAGGTTGTCTTTGACATAACTCCGTTAAGTTTTGATCCGCCCCCATTTGAGTTCGGTCCCAAAAGCGGTTACTATGATAAAGTGTTTGAATCATTCAATCTTCTTGTTTTAACAGATGAAAATTTGAAAGTGGTGTATACAGAGTTGATTAATCAAGATGAGGTGGATACACATTTGATTCATCCAATACTAATAAACTCGTTTTAACCGTAGTGTCCCATTATAGATCGACATCGTAATTCGTATATACACTAGTAAATTTCTCCGCACGGTGCGGCAGGTTCAAATATAAAGTAACTTAGATTTAGGCAATAAAAACCAGAACTGTTTCTGAACAAAAGTTACGTTAAAACGTAAATAAACTGAAATATACATAAAAATAAGCACGAAAACATATGTATGTGGCCCGACTTATTTGCGAAAGAAATTTACGATCGAATACCAATATGAATTTGTACCGACACGTACATAAAAGTAAGTAAAAAAACTAAGGTTTTTTAAATTAAAAATGGTACCGCGCGTCTAATGAAAACATATTATATTTGACCCGACTTGTTGTAAAACAAAATTTATGCCAAAACGTAGATTAACTGAAAACATACACAAAAATACGGAAAAACATATTATATCTAAGTGTAACCATTTTCAAAGAATCGTAATAAACTTGAATTCATAATAATACGTACATAAATACATGTACGTAAAAAAATATTATAAAACTTTTAGAAAATTGAAGGATTGCAACTGCAAATACTAAATGTTAAATAGTAAAGGCTAAAATAAACAAAAAGTTACTAAAAAAACATAATCAACCTACATTTATACCGACACGTAAATAAATATAAACACATAAAAAATGGTTATAAAATTTTTAGAAAGTTTAAAGGTCATAAAAGTCAATACTAAATATTGAAGGGTAAAAGCTAAAATAAACAAAACTTAAAAAAAAGATTGAGCAATGGCTAGCTGCCTGCCGTGTAGCAGCCTACCACGGTCAACCCTTTTCTAATTGTATGTATATAGAATAGAATAGAATAGAATAATAATAATAATATATAAATTTAGTTTTGAAGAAAGAGTTAATTAGGACAAATTGAGGAAAGAACAACATCCTGTAATGAGCTATCTTTTTGCATAGCGGCTTTGAATTCATCAAACGTTACTTTCCCATCACTATTCGCATCCATGTGATCAAATATCTCATCTAGCTTTCCTGGCTCCGTCATATCTATCCTTAAACACTCATCCGGCAACGCCTGCATGCATGCACATAAAACCAACTCCACTTTACCCACACAATCTTAACCTTAATTCTATGTTTTTGTGTCAATAGTTTAGTCTTACCCGAAGCATAGACGCCACTTCCTCCTTGCTGATGCACCCGGACCCATCCGCATCATACATCTGTCAACACATGTTCATCAACATTTAGGGGGCGTTTGGTTCGCATGAATTCAATAGAATTATGATAAAACATTGAAACGTCAATAACTATCCTAATATTTAAATTAGATATGGAAAGTGCTGAATAACAGTCAAACTTAAAAATAAATAATAAAATCAAATAATAATAACTATAATAAATAATGAACTTCCATAACACTATGTTTTTCGAGATGAAAAGTGCACCTGGAAACAGAGACGAAGAGCATCTTCTCCTTTGAGATTTTTCAGGCTCGAGAATCCGCAAAGTATCTCCCTCATATCAACGGTGCCATCGCGATTATTGTCAAAGAGGTCGAAGATTCGCCCGGCTAGAGGTATTAGTGATGTCATTTTCATGGCTTTTAGAACCTCTTGAAACTCACTAAGAGTCGCGTTTTCGCCATCCGCACATCTGTTAAGTCGAACATACCATTTTAGATAGTTTAACAATGTTTTTAAATCCCGAGTGGTCATGGAACTGGCCACTCTACTGGTTCACTGATTAGACTGGCTGAACCGATCTAGAAAACCGGATACTTGATAGATAATTGCACATCTATAAAGTCAAGCATACCAATTTAGTTTTTTCTTTTTCGAAAGGTGTGAATTATTCGTGAATGTCGGGAGGTTTAGCATACGTTGTCTTAACCGGATCCGCGAGAGAGAGCTCCCTCGCACAATAGATCCCCAATTTAAACCCCTTAATAAGAAACCACTATCACCCAAACTCGAACCCGAGACCTGAAGGGAAAACTCACCCGGGACTACCATAGGTGGAACTTAAATACCCGTGGCCACCACTAGAGCACTAGTGATGGTTAATTTAGTTAGACCATCCACAATAAGGAAACACAAAAACACCTAAAAACATGCCTAATCACTTACCACATAAAAAAAAAATCTCATTTTAAAAAAAAACACTCAAAACCCACCTAATAAAAAAACCAAAAAACACTCATCAACATGGTCACATCATCACCATTCTTTTATTTTTTAACCATCAATCTCTCTCTTTATTAATATTTTATAATTAAAAAGTACCATGGCCCCCACCTTCAATCCATTTTTTTTCTAATTCTTGGCCAAGAACATACTCCAAAAATGAATGTCAAAAACATACTCCACAATAAGTGAAAACTTCTGATGTGGAAAAACTAGAAAAAAATTGCATATGCTCTAAATGTTTTTAAAACCAATGAGGTATCAACTAGGGATGAGCTCATAAGTGATATCGAAACTACCGATCTTGAAAGTCACCAAAATTGGGTACCGGTATCGAAAATGTTCGGTACGGTATTCGAAGGCAAAAATTAGTAAAATACCAGTACCGTACTGAACCCAAAATACAGATCCCAAAAACACACAAAAGTGGGTACCGAATTGGTACTGAAAATGATTCGGTATGGTACCATTCGGTACCGGTACCGAACTGTTCATCCCTACTAATCATGGAACCAGCCGCTCTACCGGTTCACTGATATGATCAGTTCTCTTATCGGACCGGCAGAACTGGTCTCAAAAATAGGATAACATAATAAATAATTTGGACATCTAAGAAGTCAAGCATACCAATTTAGATAGTTTCATGACAGTTATCAAATTATAGTTGATGATGTTTACTTACAATGTCTTGAAGTGATTCCGAAGATTTTGAAGCTCATCTTGGTTCAAATCATAAGATCCCACCAGGTTCTTGAGCTTCTTTGTTCTCAAGAAAACAGTGCATGTATACATGCTGGCTATAGCCGCTGCACGAAACTTTCGCCTCGCATTGAAGCTTTGTAGCCTCGTCACGATCTCCGGGTCAATTTGGCGTTCTGTTGCCGAGTCCCCAATCACCCATGGATGTTTAAGAATCTATACACATTGGTAAAAAAACTTATAGTTTGACTTGTAAAGTCAAAGTCAACGATTGTTAATGTAAAGAGGTTAAGTTTGACCACAAAAGTCAAATGTGTTGATACCTCATCAGCAGTTGGCCGTTTTTGAGGGTCCACATTTAGCAAACTGGAAATCAAGTCCTTGGCTGATGCAGAAATCTTTTTCCATGTTTTGTCATAGAAGCTAAAGTTCCCCTACACGATGAACACACGATGTCAATTCATTTGCGATTATAGACCGAATGTTTGATCAAGACGAGAGTTGAGAATAATAGTGTCGTACATTCATTATCATTTGTTGTTTTTGAAGATGCGATTGGGCACTAAAAGGCGGATACCTGAAATTACAAAAAAAAAAAAAAATCAACCAGTAAAAATATATCACCAGTTTAGCCATGTCATATAATTGTGACATGGCTATACTGGTTATTTATTTGTGTTTGTCAAAGTGACTTTAAGATTTTTTTTTCATCATAATCTAGGCATCATGACAGATCTAACTCTTTACAAATGTTTCAAACTATTTTGGGTACATGAACAAACATGTTCAAAATAATTAAACAAAATGTAGTGTTGGTGGATTAGCCTGCCCTTACATGATCTAATTTGATCACATTTTGACAGGGCCGGCTTAATTATTTTGGTGGTCTAAAGCGAAGTAAAAATTAGAGGCCTTTTTCCCTCAAAAAAATTTTGAGTAAATCGCAATTGCCGCCGAAATAACGTATATAATTATTACTATTTTTTTAAAGCTAGAGGCCCTATTTATTTGGAGGTCGAAAGCCCAAGCTTTAAAATACTTGGGCTTGGGCCGACCCTGCATTTTGACCTGTTATAGAAAGTAAATAATCTACCCAAGTGTTCATTTATTTTATACAAGGCCCAAAGCCCATATATCATATTTGAATTACTTACCCTGAGAGGAGAATATATAAAATGACACCCAAAGCCCACATATCAGATTTGGAAGTAATCTTCTGTTGGGATAATGCTTCTGGTGACACATAATCAATGGACCCAAAAAGGCCCACAACTGGATCTGTAAACTCCTCCACTGAACTCAGCCCAAAGTCCATAATTTTCAAAGGTGAATCTTTACTTTTACTAAGAAAAAGACAATTTTCGGGCTTCAAATCCCTATGAATCACATTGGCCCGGTGGAGTGCTGCTAGACCGCTAGCAATTTGTTGCACCACTTTGGCGGCTTCCGCCTCAGAGTACCTTTCTTGACTGACTATGCGGTCAAACAGCTCTCCACCGGAACATAGTTCGAGAACAAGATGGACCCCAGTAGCGTCCTCACAAACATCATGTAATTGGATGACGTTACAGTGAGGAGACACCTCCTCCACCACTCTTTTCATCACCATGATCTCGTTTGCTAGCAATGCATCCGTTATCATACCATGGTTACGGCTTGGAAAACGCGCCATCCCAAGAGCACCGCCGC
The DNA here is from genome assembly GCF_002127325.2 of Helianthus annuus. Lineage (NCBI taxonomy): Eukaryota > Viridiplantae > Streptophyta > Magnoliopsida > Asterales > Asteraceae > Helianthus > Helianthus annuus. The sequence continues at coordinate 127,858,621 of NC_035441.2, forward strand.
CACCACCACCACTAACTCTTTTCAAGGTCTTGATTGCGACTTCCTTTTCACCGTCTTCAATATCACTCTTTGACTTCTTAATACCTTTTCGTACGATTGAAAATCCGCCTCTTCCTAAGATGGTAGTAACTTCATATTCATCACTAAGCTTTCTTGCTACATTCTCCATTGGGGATTTTTGATTGATTACAAATGGGTACTTGAGAAAATGAACTAAAAGTCAAAGGAAGCTAGCATTAACAAGTGATTTTGAGGTTTGTTTAATTGTATATGATTAGATGGGTGATTATAAAAATACAAAATATACATTTATTTTATAATAGAAAATTAGAGAATGATTAGATCAAGTAGGAATTGGTAGGATAGAATAAGCGTGTGGGATGATAGCTCACAAACAAAAGACAAATATATGTGACCAAGTCAAATTAATAATTTAAGGTTTATAAAAATATAAAATATATATTTGTTAAAAAATTAAATTCTTTTTACTTAATCTCGCCGGTCATAAAAAATAGACTTCTTTCAAAACATTTTAAATTTGAATAATTTCACCAAGTCAAAAGTGCATCAAGACTTTTTATTTTTTTCGTATTGTAGAAATCAAAATGGAATCTTTCTTTATCTAAACGTTGTCATATTTATATGTATTTTAGATGTAGAGGGGTGTGTAACAAAGTGTCAAATTTGATAAGAATTGAATACTTCCAATTTTAGGTTCATTGTATTAGTTTGTACTCATTTAAGATCTAGAAATCATGGGTGTAAACGAGTCAAGTTGCTAGTAAGTTACTCGAGATCGGCTCAATAAAAAGCTCAAGATTTTTCAACATCTGATGTTCAAGTAAGATGTTCAAGATTTTTCAACATCTGATGTTCAAATAAGATGTTCAAGATTTTTCAACATCGGATGCTATAAAAATTTCTCGTGAAGTAGATCCTAGAAGTATGTTTCTTCTTCATACTCGTTTAACGAAATTGAATGCACAAACTTAAAATGCTTTGGAAAAAGGCCTCGGAATTTTGCTTCGCTTTTGTGCCCCAAAATGATTAAGCCGCCTCTGATTTTACTAGTTTTGTGTTCTAGAAACATGTAACAATCGCTCAAAATAATTATCTTATAAAGTAAACCTAGTCAAATGACTATTTATATAAACGTTTTATATCAAAGTGAATCTAATAAATCGTCACATAAGCAAATTAATCCTTAAAAAAATGCTAAAAGCATTATTAAAAAGTGTTCCAAACTAAAAGACATAAAATTGTTACCGAACAAACAATGCCTCCAATTCTTTCATAATTGAATTCTGGTGAGCCGACCAACTCATATTTAATTGAAATATTTTTTAAAGTTAAAATACCATTAAACCGTGTGAAAAAGAATATATGTAAATTGATAAATAATTAAATTTTAACGGTATGTTTGTCAATGAACCTATAAACCTGAATTCAATAAATTCTTTGACCTGGTCCATTTTAACCTAACAAAAGTTCCTGTATGCCCCATAGTTAGACAACTTAAACGAGAAATAAATATTCGAGTTAATTACATAGTTAGTCCCTGTGGTTTACACAAAATAACATATTTAGGTACTAATAGCTTAAAATCACCTTCTAGGGTATTAACTTTTTATTTTGTAACGTTTGTAGGTATTAACATCTACGGTATTAACATAGTTAGTCCCTATTGTTTGCACAAAATAACATGCTTAGGTACTAATAGGATGTGATTTTAAATCTACAAATAACGTTAATACCTTAAAACGTTACAAAATGAAAAGTTAATACCATAGGATGTGATTTTAAACTATTAGTACCTAAATGTGTTACTTTGTGCAAACCACAGGGACTAACTATGTAATTAACTCTAAATATTCTTTGCAGTTTTTTTTTTTTTTTTTTTTTTTTTTTTTTTTTTTGAGAAAGAACAAATTTACACAATGATTTGGGTAAGCCAAAAGTCCACACATAGCATAAACAACAAATATTATACACTTATATATGATATGCTACACATTAAATTCACCACCACTTTTTTCCATCATCAAATTTATTTTTATTTTCACTTGCAAGCACTTGAATATATATACATATATACACATACATAACAGAATAATAGATTCATCAATTCAAACACCAGCAGTAACACTCACAGCCTTGAGTTCAATATGCTGTTTACCATTGCTTTGTGGATGCACAATGAAAGTAGCATGTGCTTCCTGAGAAGAAGACAGATCATCACCTACACAAGAAGCGGATATCGACCCAACCATAGCTTCTCTCTCATCTTCCGAAACAATTTCCCATTCTTCTTTTAGTGAAGTTACTTCTTTACCCTTGTTGTCATGGTGCCTCTCAATCTCAAATAAAGTTGGTAGAATAACATAATCGTTTACGGGGTTGTAAAACGGATCGTGATCCGCCTTGAGCCAGTGCTTGACTATCCGGAACAGATGCTTGTCACATAAGATCCCTCGGTGTTCACCTGGGATACCGACCCTAGCTTCCGCGTCGAGCCCATCAGCCTGTTTCAACAATATTATGAGCAAGATCAAAACAAATAACTAGGCCCGCAACATGCCTGTTTGACATTAAGATGTTTACATACCTTGGATGATTCTACAGGTACCGTCCCATCACCATTAACATTAATATAAGTTGCCTGTTAAAAAAATAACCGCCAATGCTTAATACATGAACAAAGAAAGTAAATATAGTGTTCACGTTGATGATATAACATTACGTCTAAGAATGGTAATTCCTGCAGGTCCAAGATGGGTGAGTCCACGCTTCCATAACTGCATAACACACGCTGTTATTAGCTAATCCGCAAGATAAATTTCGGTCATCAAAATAACAAATATTACCCAATCTTTACTTTTATTTTTTTATTATTTTTATTTTTACAGAGGGGTGTGCGAAGAGGAGAAAGAGCTATACCAAACACTCTGGGGAGTGTCGAGACCAGTGCCATAAACGTTATAGAATTTAACGCTTGATGGAAGTTTGGCTGAAGACAAGATCTCTCGTGTTTTATTAGCCCATTGTAATATTTCTTTGTTAAATGGTAGAGGGATATCAACACCACCATAGCTTAGCTGTAAATGTATGAACCATCAGTAATTTGTATGCAACCCGCAATTATTATAAAATAAAAGGCATACCTCGTTCGTTGAAAGAGCCTGAGTAAATATTGAAACCGCTTCAATTGGGGTGAATGTCTCCAGTATAGGTGTAGAGTTACCGTTACCGTCCTGAATTTGCTTCCAAATTTGTAACAACGGAACATGTTCCCACTCGTGGTCTAGACATGCCATCAATTCGTAAATGGATGGACATTCAATCAACTGTCAATGCATAACGATGTTGTTATTGAAATGAAGCTAGAAAGGATAACAAATATTTTCGTTTTCTTTGGGTTTTAATTTAAACAAGAACCTCTGACTACATACCAGCTGATGCATACTCCACTTGGATACAAAAAAGTATGCTTCCCAACCGTCTACAAATGACATCCCGTTCATTAAAGTAGATGTTACATATCCAGGTGCGCCTGTCATTTCAGTAACAAAATGTAAATATAATAACCTATGTTACGAAAATAATAGAAACAGACATAGTTTAGCAAATTCTGATCGAGTTCACTACACATGTAATAATAATAATTATTATTATTACCGCCACCGCCACCGCCACCGCCACCACTATTATTATTTATTATTATTTTGAGCTTCTAGGTATTGTATACAATATAACTAGATAATTTGAGTTGCTTACCCTGAAATGGTGCAGCAATTGCTATCCAACTCTTTACATATTTCTCAAAAATCTACAAAAGAGAGTTTTATATAAAATGGATTTTATGACTAAATAAGATGAAATGAAACATTAACATAAAAATACAAAGAAGAAAGGAAGTAACATACATCACTGTGCAGACTCATAAAACATTTGACAAGAAGTCCACCCATTGAGTGAGTTATTACGTTTATCTTTTTCCCCCCTGATGCAGTATAAATCGCATCCAGCTTTGCAGCAAGGCGATCCAAACTTTCTTTGAGTCTGAAATATGCCCACAGAATATATATTAATAAAAGTTAACAATTACTGGTTCAACATGAATTGTTAAATATCGTCGCGTTTTCTTAACTTGGGTACCTGACTGATTTAAGCAAAAATAAACATTTATTTTAGATGTCAAAGCATTCATCAAGTTGTTACCTGTTGCTTTGTCGGAAATCATATCCAAATCCAAATAGCGTTTTTCCTTCTTGGTATCCCCAGCTAGTCATTTCATTTATCATGTCATGAAAATAGCATACACTATTACGCCCAATAAGCTGTCAAAACGGAATATTCACAAGTAAAATACAATTAAAAAGATCTGCACCAGATAAAAGGTTTTTTGTGATTTCTTTATGTACAAAGTAAAAGTTTAAAGCCTGTTACATGGCAAATTGTGAATCTAAATCATCATAAAGATTAGAACCCATACAAGCCAACATCAACATGATTGAATAACCTCAAATATATCTCGGTCCTGATAGACTGAATACAAAATTCCATTTTTTTGTCTCATATCAGGCACTTAATTACACCATTGTCTAGTGTTTTAATAAGAAGCTATTACAAAATGCAAACTTATTTTAACATCCTACACAATTGCAACAGGCAAGTTAATATGGCAGCCATGACTTCAGATTAATGGCTTCATCTAGAATACATGCTTTGCAATCGGGCCGCCATTTCTATCTGATAACATACTAGGACATGCAAATTTGAAATTTAGTTAAATACAAGTCTCTACTTCTTCATGAACAGAGTTTTATACAACTGAACACGTAACAGTGATCCAATTTAGATTCAGACATTCAGTGACCTAATGAGTGACTGCATCAGCTTAAACACACTACCATCAGTCACAAGTTCATATCCTTAATAATAACTGTGGTGGGCCATGAGAAATAAAGAAAACTGACTCATGATGTGTAGGGCCCATTCTTTTGAGCCATTTACTCGGGTGGCATTTGGTTGATGTGGGAAATCACTATGGGGTGTCAAAAGGGATGAAGTAAGTATTGAAACACGCACCATAGCAGGATCCAAGCAATCAATTGCATAAAGCCCATCTCTGTCTTCAGGAACAACAATGCTGATGTTGGGATCCAAAGACAAAGTTTTACCTAGTTAACAGCAACCCAATAAGTTATAAGTCAACTAAAAAAGTCACAAATACCTACAAACATCATAAGAGTTGTCATAGCTCATATTACAAAAAATGACTTATAACTACCACGATTAGTACATTCTTAGCTGTTATTACATTTTAAAATCTAAAAACATCAATTATTCCATAAAGGTAATCAATCCAGAAGCATACCCCTAAGACCATGTGTAGTGGTTTTGCCAAATAATGCCCCCACCATGGGGCATTATTCGACACGTGGCAGTCCAGTCAGCATGGGGCGTTATTGCAAAAGTGGCGTAGCGGGAATAATGCCCAAATAATGCCCCTTACAATCATTAAACAAAAAAAAAACATACTAGTTTCTCACTGGTGGGTCAAACCCAGTCAACCATTACACAATACAATTTTTCAAAAATACCGCCCCACTACGGGTGGTCTAAGGGGACATTTGCATGGCTACAAAAACTATAATAATGCAATGTTTGTGAAAACTGAAAAATTTTGATTCTCACAAAACCGACTTAGATAATCCGTTGTTAAAGAAAAGTTGCTGCAAGAAAACAGATCTTTGAGGGTAAACTAATGAGCATATTGCAATATATAGCAATTAACTTTCACTTCATTTAATTTTTGGTCATTCAAATCCAGAAAACACTGTTATACTACAACAAATCAACTTAAAACACTAATTCAAACAGCCCTAACTTAAAAAAAATGGTAATCAATGATAATATAGAGAGAACAAAAAACAAGAAACTACCAGATTCAGGATCAAATTTACACCAAAGTTTATCCCTAAATTCCCGATCAGCTTCCCAAATCCGAACCCAGACTCGCTCTTCTTTCCCGGTTTCACCATCTTTAGCATTCAAAATCGAACCAGCAATCCCCGGCACTAGAAGCACCGGATCAAGATTCGGATCAACGTACGCCTCAGGTTCCTTCAGGATCCTTAACCATGCCTCAATAGCTCGGACCATATCGTCCAACAACACCGTCATCGTAGATTCTAATTTTGGATAATCTCACCCGCCAAAATCAAAAATTCAAATTGCCTGATGATCGGAAACAATAAACCTGAGTGATTGCAGATTTTGATTGTAGAATTGTTGATTGCAGGGGGGGGGGGGGGGGGGTTGATTGGTGAGATTTATGAGTGGATGAGATTTAGGGTTTGTGTTTGTTTACGTGTTGAAGAATGATACCGTGAAAGGCATGTGGAATGTGGAAGAAGATAATATTTGAGTGTTATTATTATTTGGTGAAAAAGACGAAACTACCCTTTGTTCATTATTTTATTATTTGGTAAAAAGACGAAAATACCCTTTGTTCATTAATTCGACTTCATTAGGGGTGCAAACGAGGCGGGCGGCTCGCGAGCTACTCGAGATCGGCTCGAGAAAAAGCTCGAAACGAGCCGAGCCTTATCGAGCCCGAGTCGAGCTTGAGCCTAAAATAAAGCTCGTTTGTTTATCGAGCCCGAGCTCGAGCCTTGCATGTGAAGCTCGTTAGGCTCTTCGAGCCTTATCGAGCCTTAGTGTAAATGAGCCGAGTCGAGCCGCGCTTATTCAAACTTGTTTTCAAGCCAACCTCAAACCAAGAAATAAGCTTATTTAGTAAACAAGCCCGAGCCCGAGCTTCACTTATCGAGCTCGCGAGCCTAAAAAGTCTATTATTTATATTATTTTTATTTAATATATTGATTAATAGATAATAAACGAGCCGAGCTCGAGCTTGAGAAAATACAAACGAGCCGAGCTCGAGCCCAAGCTCTCATAAGTTAATCAAACTCGAACTCGAGCCTGGTCAAGCTCGGACTCGACTCGGCTCGGCTCGGCTCGTTTGCACCTCTAGACTTCATCTTCCACCTAATTTTCGGGGCTGTTTGGCAACTTCTGAATGATTAAGTGCTGAATGAATAAGAGGTCTGAATGGGTAAGAGGGTCTGAATGGGTAAGTGCTGAACCAGTAAAGTGCTGTTTGGTTCCATATCTGAATGACAGTGTAAAATGACATTTTTACCCCTACCCACAAAATAAACCCATTATAGAATTTTTTATATAAAACCCTATCATCATCATCATTCATCAGTATTCATCACCACCCCCCCCCCACACACACACACACCCTTCCCCTTTCTCTCCCTACCGATCTGAGTTCTCCGCCACCAATCTCCGCCACCGATCTCCGCCACCGCCATCATCGTCAATCAACATCATCTCCGCCACCGCCATCATCATCATCAACATCATCTCCGCCACCGCCATCATCGTCAATCGCCAGAGCTGAGTTCTCCGCCACCGCCATCATCGTCAATCGCCTCAATCGTCGCCATCATCATCATCATCTCTGTGTAAGTTTGTTGGTATCGAAGGGGGATACATGTGGGTGCACCGCCGCACCGCCGCCGTACATGGTGGTGGTCGCCGTACATGTGGGTGTCTAGCCGGACAGAAGAAAGGGGAGCCGGAATCACGGCTCCGGTCGCCGGGAATTCTGATCGAGAGAGAGGTAAAGGGATGAGGGAGGGTGAATGGGGGTAACACTTGTCTTTTTTTTCATTCAGCATGTTCTAGTTGCTGAATGATTCAGCACTGAATCATTAAGAGGTTTGCCATTAAGAGGCACAACCAAACAGCTAACCTCTGTCCGAATAAGAGGTCCAACCTCTTAATGATTCATTAAGAGGCTTGCCAAACAGCCCCTTCATGTGTTTTTTTTTTTTTCAAAAGGTTTTGGGATTTATTTTATTAAAATGAATTGTTTGAAAAATATTTACTAAGGTAGGGAAACCTGTTAGTTAAAGAAATGGTCCATGTGTTCTCGATTTGACTACCCACCTACCCTACTTTAAAATATGACAAGTATTTCTAGCTACTACATAATGACTCTTGGACCTGATTTACTCACTTAATCTTGTACGGGTCACCAGAATGGACAATAAACCCTATCAAGTGGCATGTCTACACCTTCACTCGCGGTTCATATAAAGCAAATGGGATAAGCACTTATCATCAAAAGAAACGATTTACACTTTTACACTGACTAAAGGGTGTCATGGTGTGGCTTTTATTAGTAGCCAAGGCAACAATAAATACGAAGAATACATCTAAAAAACAATCTTGGTCCTAGGGAGATGTCTCATCATGTGTTAAGTATATAAGAAGAATACATCTCAATAATAACCTTGGTCGTAGGGAAATGTCATGTTTGACATTGTATGGTTTCGATCAACATGGTGATTTGAACTAGTTATATTATGATACTAATTTTACACACATAAAATGTAATAACTATATACAGGCAAACAAGCCATGTACCCTAGTTCATAGCATGTGTGATATGCCCAACATGCGGATTTGCATTTGAGCTTTATGTTGATCAGTTCTGTATATTATATAATGGAAAACATGTAGAAATACCTGTAACAGCAGACAAGCTAGCAGAGAATCCAGTCAGAGACGCAGCCATGGAGTTCGACATAGTTGTCAGGATGATCTGGTTCCTCCTTAGGGTGTAAGTTTTTGATGGTAGTACCGAACTCTAGGGTTTGAATTCGTATGGAAAGAGAGATGTAGAGGGGAATGATTTTGATGTTATGGTGATGATAATAATTGTGTAACCCTTAACCTCTCTAATTATCTTCTTATATATACAACCAAGATGAAACCTAATTAGTTAATAAGGGTAATATGGTCCATCAACAATTACCAACTAATTATATAATAAGTTTAATATATTTTGATCTAGATATTATATAAATGATTATATGGCTACAAGATTAAATACCACATTATAATATATTTAATCTTACATTCTCCCACTTAGCCTGGTAATCATTTATCATGAGTATTAGATAAGCCTGATCAGGAGTTAACACCCATTTTAGCTTTAAACCAAGAACCATAGCAGAGAAATACAGCTGTTGAGTCATTATGCAACTCAGGACCCCCATTAGTCATACTACAACCTCAATTTAAAACCTAATAATTATGATCAAAATACGCAAGTAAGCCCTTTAACGTTTGATTTGTATTTATATTTGTCTATATGTCATTATACCGGCAGAACATATGTTAGAGACATACAATATCAAAACTGATGAGGAAAATTAATAGTTAATCATTCATAGTATGATATGCAGTTGTACATAGTCATCAATAAACCCGTCATTATTATAAACGCTTACATACTAGTTATGGGTGATAGACTTTTAGTTATAGGATCCTTAAGCATATCACGAATGTATCCGATACAAAGATTTAGTTTCCTCAATTCGTTCATAAACGAATAATTAATTTTGTATCGAAATTTAATGCAGCACCTCTCGAACTGTTACTGTTCAAGGAGACATGGTAGCTGACTTTATCACAACAAGTCTTCAATATATAATTTATTTGGAGTTAATAAACTTATGAGTCCGCTGATAAATTTTCAACAACGTTTAGTGACTACTGCTTTGTGATCAACAACATATTATGTCATTATAACTTAGGTTGTTATTATCAGTTTATTATGACTCCTCCACGAGATAGGTTTTGTCTGCTGAGATTAGGATATACCTGAAATTACATTTTGTCATCTTTGAATATTACAAAGTTAGAGTAATCAACCGGTTTGAGTTCTCACTTCTTCTTTAAATTATAGCTTCTCGTTTCTTTTAAAGATATTGTAATACTCTATTAGATGCTTCACATTATCTAGACATATCTAGTGTGTTGCAATGTGAGTAATATTTAAACGAGTATAGACTTCAACTTACATAACGCTTCTAATTAATGAAGCGTAAGGAAATAATCTCATTTATCCTATTATCGTCTAAAGTGGAGCAGTATTGTTTGTTACATATGTAAGGACCCATTTAAGGTTAAAGTTATGGAACGAAACTAATGTCCCATTGGGTCTATCTCGGTATGTTATGATATCTATCACGTAAGAGATATCTCTGAGATCTATTATATGAAAGTTTGTGTTAATAATGCTTTGACTTATGTAACATATACTTGTCAAAAAAATTATCATCTATATAGTGACAAGTTTATTTTAGTTGCTCCCACTCATCTTGAGGTAGGTACATTAATCCACTTGGTTCTTGATGAAAATAATTGCGTTAAGATTTCATCGCATTATGATGTTTGCATTAACCCATACATGGATTTTATCGGCTTATAGACAAACTGTTCTTTAACCTTAAGTTTAGAACTTTCAGATTGTTTTATGAACATGTAAATATGTCAGCTAGTTGTTAGGGAAAGCTGTTTTAATGTTCATCTAATGTAGCTCAAAACTATTATAAGCTACTAGAACAGTGATGATCATAAAAGAAATCTTTTGGAATATAGGTAAAAAGATTCTTTGATAATTTATCTCTTCCTGAGTATAAACTTTGACAATCAATCATGTTTCTTAATGTCTTAACGTTTATATTAGGATTTGGTTTGGTTATGAACACTCTTAGGTAATTTAATCAAATCCCAAATGTTATTCGAACATATAAAATCAGTTTTACTAGAAAACAGTTTTATTCCATTTAGAAGATTGATTGATGCTAATGGCTTAATTAGAAGAGATAAGATCAATAAACTTTTCCAAAATCCATTTTAACTTCAGTTAGGGAGGTTATGTAATCATCAAAGTTAGTAGGTTTTTAAACCTAGATGGCCTCCTTAGTTGATTATTGGGTTTATTAGAAGTTTCAGTTTACGGATTAGCTTTTGGTTAGGTTGCTATCATTTTCAAGATTCTAAGTTTGTAAGAGTTGGTGCAGTATGGTGTACAAGAGGTGTAATCGGAGTTAAATTCGGAGTAAAATTTAATGACTCTCTTCCCTCTGCCTCTTGTATTCCTTGCAAGTCATGATAAAGACTTTTACTGCTCCCACTGACCTTATATGTCTTAAAGAACTCGGCATGCTTAAGGTCAATATTTAACAACAAACATATTCTAATAGAGAAAACATATTAATGACGTTAGTCGTTGTAATTTCTCTTGTTAAGGATTATGTTAGTTTAGATAGGAAATCTAAGTGTGCCCACAATTAAGCAACAATGAAACTTTTGTAAGAGTAGCATTAGATTTTAAGGAGACAAGTTTTGATGGAACAGTGTGGAGATGAAGCAGTGTCTTGTACAAGAGGTGTAAATTGAAGTAATATGAGGTTTACACTCCCCACCTCTTGCAACTATTGCAAGTTATTATTAAGACACTTAATACTCCCAGTGATCTTTGATGTCTCTATAAATGCTACAAGATAAGTTTCAATGAGGTATGGGACGTGGGAACCTATCATACATAATTTAGACTTTATTTCATTTCCTTAATGTCCAAATGTTATAAGAAGCTTAGGGACATATTTAATAGAAATCATATGAAGTATATACATAAATAGATTTCTTTAAGACCACGGGCCATATGAGACAAATTTAGATACAAGTGGATAGTCTTTAAATGATAAATGATTTGTGTCTGAATATTCCATTTTGAATAAGTTCCACGAATGTCAATGAATAACTTCTGGTGGACCCATACTTAAGCTAAGTAATATTTTAGGCCTTTTAACATCATTATTTAAAATCACTTAGAATGAGATTAGATGAAAAAATCATCCTTATTAACCATGTCATGATTTCTCATGAATTTCAGTTACAATGGATGAAATTTATAGGTCTCATTTTCCTTTTGTCAAATTCTCATATGAATGATAACAAAAGTTGTGAAAGTGTAAGGTATTATTTAGTTTCATCTTAGTAATGTCTCTTTCCAGATTTTGAGAACAAATAATATGAGAGTTTAAGGTAAGTGTGACTTTGTGTTGGCTATGTAAACCTCACAACTGTCATAATATAGCTTTAGTATTGATACTAAATTCTGATTAATTTCCAGAATATGTAAGGTATCATAAAGCGTAATTAGAAGACAACTTTTCATGGTTCTTACAGCCTTAACATTTAATTTTGTCACTAACTCTCATGTTAGTTATTTGTTGAATTCTAGTAAGGAAACGTATAGAACTAGAGTCAACTTATCATGTGTTAATTGGAATATTAAGATTAGCAGACTTAAATATCATTAGTAGGCGACTACTTAATTAATTCATCCAATTGTTCTTTTTGAATCATGGATAGTCTCGTTTCTTATGCCTAGTCTAATGGCATAATTATGCAGTGAGAGTTGGAATTTTGTACTTGTATTTTGACTATGGACCTTAGAAGTATCATCTTTTAAGGTGTTAGCGGTTGTAAGGTGAATAACATCTTATTTTCCAGTTTCTAACATTTCTTTCTATGTATATATATTACTTATCAACACACTCCATTTCCTTTGGTACTTTTGAGTGTTATAGTTGATTTTTAAGGCATCAAATTGTACAAGTGAAAAATTTAGTATGTAATGTACTGGAAAAAAATGTACTTATTTCCATGTGTAAGCCCTTTATTTTATGGGTCATGGTATTGTACATTATGATGTATTTACGGATGCCACTTAACCTTGTAGTTTAGAATTTGAAATGAAGACATGCATCTTAGGAGTTCTTCTGATTATTCCATAAAATTAGATTAGTCTTAGGAAAAGCTTAATCTGGAATAACTTTAGTGATAGTATTTGTGTTAAATGAGTTCTTGATTATCATAAGAGACATCATGTTCGACTTATCCTATTCATCATGCTTTACTATGCTTCTGCAGTACTTTTATCAGAAGAGAGCAGTAGAATTATCGTGTCTTAAGAGATAATCAAGGATTTGATTTAAGAGCTAATCTTATAGAAACTTTAAGTAAAGCAAAACATATTAGGTTTTGAAATTTAGAGTGGATGCAATACTAATTTATAGAAGAAAGTTACAGTGAGTAATGTTATGGTACTAAACTAAGGCAGGCAAAATATGATCATAGAATTAATGAAGGATCATTAACGTGAGGATCATTATTTGAAGAAGTTGTGACATGTCTATTACTAACATAAAAATAATAGACTAATTTGCAAAATTCTACTTAAACGAAGACAAATCACCTTTGGACAGAAGTGAAGTCATTTAAGTATGTGTGCAAAGTAATTGTGACAAATCAGCTTTGGCAAGAAATGAGACAATTACCTTAGTTATGCACTTGTTAAGTATACTAGACATGAATGAACTAAATAAGCTTTGACCAAAAATGAGACATTCACGTTTGTAAGGCATAATTAACATAGCTTCTTATTATACTTGAATGATAAATAGATGTATCAAATCAACTTTGGGCAGAAGTGATACATCAAAAGCTCATTCAAGTTAAGCCATTTGGTTTTGTGAAAAGTTATCTGATTATGTTTAAGTGTTTTATAAAACCAATTATTTAGTTCACAATAACAACCTAATGAAGTAATGAGATTTCGGAAAAAACTTGATATTTCGAGAACATTTTAGATTTCAAAAAAGTTAGATTTCGAAAAAAAAAATTGAAAACAGGGTAAGTTTTCGAAAAATTTGTGATTTCGAATTTTTTCGAAAAGTTGTGATTTCGAATAAGATTTCAAAAAAAAATTGTGATTTCGAATAAGATTTCGAAAACTTTTGTGATTTCGAATAATAGTGATTTCGAAAAACTCTATGATTTTGAATAATAGTGATTTCAAATAAGATTTCGAATAATAGTGATTTCGAATAAGATTTCGAAAAAATTTGATTTTGAATAAGATTTCGAATAAATTAATGAAATTTCAAATTTTATGATATTTTGAATTTTAACGAAATCTCCAAATCTCTTATGCTTTTTCGAAACTTGTTCTCCAAGATTCAAAATCTGCTGATTAAAGCTATTAATCGTGATAAGGTTGAAATTCAAATTTAAGGGATTATGGTATATCATGTTTTCTGTTTAAAAGATATTTTATATTTATCCAATGATTTCGAAATAATATCCGATAACATTAATAGATTTTTCGAAATCTTTAGTGATAAAAATTAATTAAAACACAGGAAACACATCTTTTGATCCTTAATACATTCCAAAATAAGGGAATATATTCGAATTTCATCAAGAACAATATAACCCTAAAATAATAAAATTAAATTCTCGAATCCGAAATCTGAAAATTGTATATCCTTATGCAGATTTCGGGTTGATGATTATTCATGATGTGATTAAACATCTTATTTGGAACATAAAAACGTGAATATTAAGCTTTAATCAAATTTTATGTTCTTGAGTTTTATCAGGTTTTCATAAAGTTTGTTTTCCATATTTGAATTCCAGATTCATGGAAACAAACATAACTGATTTGTCAACATATGCTCTAATACTACATTTTGATCAATTCTGTATAAACATAATGGAAAACATGTAGAAATACGTGTAACAGCAGACGGGCTAGCAGAGAATCCAGACGCAGCCTTGGAGTTCGACATAGTTGTCAGGATGATCTGGTTCCTCCTTAGGGTGTAAGTTTTTTTATGGTAGTATCGAACTCTAGGGTTTGAGTTCGTATGGAGAGAGAGATGTAGAGGGGAACGATTTTGATGTTATGGTGATGATGAGAATTGTGTAACCCTTAACCTCTCTAATTATCTCCTTATATATACAACCAAGAGGAAACCTAATTAGTTAATAAGGGTAATATGGTCCATCAACAATTACTAACTAATTATATAATAGGTTTAATCGACTTTGATCTAGATATTATATAAATGATTATATGGCTACATGATTAAATACCACATTATAATATATTTACTCTTACACTTTAGTTCAAGTTGTTTGGGACCTTCTCATGAGAAACACATTAACAATGATTTCCATGACATTCCTCTGTTCGGGTGAAAGTGAGTAGTCTAGTATAACATGTTAAGAGAATAGCAGACTTACGCTTGTGTTGTAGTCTAAGTGTGACATGGATATACTTGACTTCAATAGTCATTGAAAGCATCACAAGTCGACCAATTCACTTACTATAATAAAAAAGCAATTACCTACCGAATGGTCCATGCCAGACCTTGTTTGGGCAGTAAATGGCACTACCAACCAGCAGGCATCATCTAGCTGGGTCTTGCTGATATCAACAACGAGAAAAAACTATCAAATGGAAACAAAAACTAACTATAACTTGTAGCTTTCAGGGAACCTCCTTCAGATGTATTGGAAATGGAAATACATATCAAATACCTTTTGAGGCGATGTTCCCTACATACAGTACGGATGGGAGGTGTTGTTTTTGTTTAAACCTTTTTTTGTGTTTACGTAAGGATTTCTCGGTTGGAATGGTAAGATTTCATCTCTCCCTCTCCCGAACCCCCAACCCCTCTTTTAAGGGCCAGTCCTTACTCAATTCATAAACAAATTGTGGACTCGAGGCTAGACTAACTTTGTGACTAATCCATCGCTATTCATTTCCTCCATCGAGAAAGGTTCATACTGAATCGCAAGAACAATCTTTTTATTTTTCTTTTTTTTTTTCATTATGGCAATGCAAGTGGTTAGAAATCGGGTTGTTTCTGATGATGAAAAAGTGTTGGATATGAGATGTCCAAATCACAGTTATTTAACGTTCCTAACAAGATACAACCAAAGAGTTACACTTTGGGTGACGAAGAAGAAATAATATTTAAGAGTTAAATATAGTTCACGTATTTGCCGTTTTTAACAGAAAAGCAGATATACCTATTGTGATATATTTATGGAAATAATTATTTATTTATTTGGTTTATTTTTTTATTAGTAGTTAACTAAAAGGACAATGGTGAATATTGTTTATTAGATAAAGGATATTATTTTTATATTTATTTGATAAATATAATAGGTTGGTGTTTATATTAAAATACAATTGGTATTTGTAGTACAAATACATGAGTTAACCAAACATTAGATGTTACACATTTGTGAGATAAAAACCCACAACCACCACATCATACCAGCGCAGACCACCATCACCTCTGCTAGATCTGCTAGATCCGCCGAACGCCACCACCGCAACCCCACTAGAGCCACCGCAAACCGTCGTCACTCCACTCCTGTCACACCACCAGTCACCCCACCGGTTTCTGCCCCATGCAACAACACCTATCAGCCGGTCGACCGCCCCACTGCCGCTGTTGCTCGACTCCAACAAACTAGAAAACCGGGTTTACCGGAATTTTTTCGGTTGATCTGTTTCAGTTGGGTTCGAACCGTGAAGTGTTCTCGGGTTCGCGTGATCGGGTTTTCAAGCTACGGGTTCGTGAACATGTCAACTAGCGTGACGTTCGTTGCTTCCATTGTGTGTTTTCTTCGGCATTCGTAAAAAAGTATGTTTTTCACGAACACGATATTGTTGTGATAATTGTTTATATGAATTGCAACTGGATCACTGACGGGATTAATTAATTGATTAAATTGTGTACACGCTTCTGCCGTCATTAATATTAGACATTAATAAATAAATAAAATATGATTTTATTGAAAAAAAATAAAATTGTGCACCACAAATCCTAACAAAAAGAGCATTTTTCTCTGAATCAATCTGAAACCCCAAGATTTTAAACACAGAGGGCTTTTGGGGAGTAGAGATCAAGCATAGAATACCAATGGAAAAATGATTTCTTTATTCAATTTTTGAAAAGGAAGAGAATGCTCTAATGGACAGGATGGAAATGCTTATTCATAGAGAAATTGACCTATTTATGGAAGATAATGAGCAACTAGGATTCTCCGAGATAAGGCCTTGGTCCTATCCCACTTAGAAGTAGAAGCTAAGGACTTCCAGTGGCACCGGCGCACCGGCTGAGAAAATCATTTCACCATGTTCACGACCATTGTATAGTGATACTTTCGATCAGTGGCGGACTCAGGAATTTTTCATGGGAGTGTGGAATATTTTTAAAGATTTTAGGCCCCTAGGTATATAAAAAAATCGGTTCATATCGGGCCGTATCAGGTCGGTTCGGGTCGGGTCGGGTCATGTAAAACAAAAGAACATCAAACTAAAATTTATATAATCATCAAAAACACGTCAAACGTCGTTACAAACATGTTTAAAATGTCGCCCTACGGGTTTATATTTTTTAAAATCTATCCAAACATCATCTAGAGCTACTTTTCTAAGCAAGTCTTTCTTTATATAACATATACAACTAATTTTTAACACTAAACACTTAAACAATCATCACCAGACTTCATAATTTTTATCTTTAAAATCAAGCCCTATTTTTAGTTGTTGATTCCTTGTAACTAACCATTTAAACACACTAAACTTTAACTAAAACAACAAAATCAGCCAACTAAAGTTTCAAAAAATAACAAAACAACTAAAATTTCAAACTTTTTTAACAATTTTGTTGCTGCTGCCTGATGAAGACCTGTTGTGCGCTGTTGTTGGTGTCATGTCTGGGATCAAAAAACAAATGGCAGGATGAGAGAAGGGAAAAAACGGTGGGTTGGGTTATTATAATTTAGTTCAAATTAGATTATTAGATTGGGTTGGGCTTGGGTTATGGAGTGTTTATTAGGCTAAAAGTTAAGAAAAAGTTAATTAGGTTAAGTAAAGTTAATTAGTTAAGTAGAAAGTTAATTGGGTTTTATTTAAAAAAAATCAGTGTTTACATATTTTTTTTTATAAATTCATAAGAAGATCTTTTCCTAAGGTGGGCCGACGAAAACTTCCAAGGGGTGCGGACAAAAATTTTCAAGGGGTGCGGTCGGGATTTAACGGGAATTTAGCACTTAATTTTCTTTTTCAAGGGGTGCGCCCGCCCACCTTGGGCATAAGGTGGGTACGCCCCTGCTTTCGATTTCTATCTTTATACACAACGCTTATTGTCATCAGACCAAAGCATAGTTCATATCCGATTGGGGAGCCAATCCAAAAGGGGCCAGAGCTATCGGTGGATTCCTCCCCAGCTCTACTCGTATGGCGGATAAGGAGGTTAGTTATAATCACTTGCATGTCGGTCTCTCTTATGTAGCAAGGTTGGTACACTAAACTATCATGCCAGACTAAAAGAGAGGTCAATCATGCTTATTCAGAAAATGTAAGGAAAGTGTTCAAATCTTCCTCATTGCAGGAACTAGAGCAACCACTGATAAGTATCCATTGTAATCTTTCTTCTAGTGTCCGGTTTCCTTTAATTCCAGCAAACGCTCTTAGTTTTTTCTTGCTGGAAAATAGTGTCCTGAAATGAAGCGAATGCATTATTGATGGAAATAGATGGCGGGTTAGTGAAGTGCATTTGCTATTCGATTCCATCCTCGATCCCACCAAATTTCTATTCAAATGTTTGTATCTTTTCTTTACTTTTAAGTGACAATGGGACCTCAGACTCTTTCTTCCCGACCTATGTGACTCTTTCGCCCTAGTTATAGTTATTTAGGTGGTATCTCGAGATTAAAGATATCGAATTCCTATAGGGAACACACGATATAACGATATAAACTAGGTAAAAAGAAATGGAAAAAATATGTTCCCAATTCATCAGAATGTCTTCATTGATCATGGAAATCGTAGCTTGCTTAAGAACTAGCATTCTTTCGATTTTCCAGGGTTTGAAAGTCTTTTGATGCGGTTAGTTGTGAGAATCTTCCAAGATTGTGAAGACAAATCACCTAATTTTACCCCCTACGTTCACAAGTGCCTCACAAAACTTAGCGAGGCCAACATAGGCTAAGTCTAATTCACCATCCCAGGGTTGAGTTATGACCACTAAATCAATTATCATGCTTGGATGGTAGAAGCATTCAGGACTATCGAGGTTGTTGGACGAAGGCGCCCTTTCTCCTTTGAGAGTGAGTTGTGAATTTTGGTGATAAGGTTTGTAATGTTCGATCTAATATATTTGGTATCAAGATACTGGTAGAATAGTTGGCTTTCTCAATAGCTTTCTCGGCTGAAAAATAAGCTCCTAATTCCTATCTCGGTAGCTAAATCTTCTTCGGGAGCTGAGAATGCTTCTGCTACCGCACTTGGAGGGATTCCCTCCATCCATGGATAAGGATAAAACAACATCTTTCACTATTTAGTTGGAAAATTGTAAATCTCATATTGACTTTCTTTTGGCCTACGTTAAGGGTACTTAAAATATTGTGAGATCTTTTGATGTGTTGCAAAGTACATATATTTTTCGTTGTGTTTGTATTCATTTTTTGTTAGTTAATTAGTTATTTTTATTTGTTGTTAGCTGGTACTTAGTTAGTTATGTTTTTACAGGTACCCATTCGTAGAAGGTGTGGAAATCGAGGTGAAATCATGGAAAAAATGCGCACGCGGGAAAAAGCAGTGAAAAGAAAATGTAAAATTAGGATTTCTAGTTTTTGGGGCCATGCGAAGAATTGATGAGGGGTTCATGGTGACATGCCAAGATCCTGGCCCACAAGCCTAACTAGTTTGTTTTTGGCTCTATACAAAGAACTTTGGTTAGACCTTAGCAATGCGTGAAGATCACTAGAAATATGAAAAAGCCCTAATTCGATTATATAAATGGCTCTGGCCATTCTTTTCTAGTGACATCACTTCCAGCCATCAAGTTTGAGGCTTTAGAGGAATTCAAGAATGGAGGAAGCAATTGGAAGCTAGAATTGATGCTACGAGTCAAGAATCGGGTCGGTTTTGCTTATCAATTTATGTTTCTTGGTTCTCTTTGTTTTTTCCAGATCTTTAGACTTCATGTTTGTAATTCATAAGACTTGTTTTCTACTTTTAAATGTGATTGTTAGGTAAACTTCTATAACTACCTAGGATTTAGATGATGAATTGTTGAATATTGGTTAGTTTCTCAGTTTATGGATTTTGTTGTTGGATTAACATTAATGCAAAGAACCTTTTTACAATTGATCTAATGTGTATGTATATTTAGTTTTGATTTATGATTAATCTTTGTTCCATATGCTTCTTGTTGAATTTCTTTCAGTCACATATGCATATTAGGTCATTTACTGTGTGTTTACGATTAGTTTTTGTTTTTGCTTGATGTCAATAATCAATAGGATCATTTCGTTTATTGGAGCTAAGTATTCTACCTATCTAAATAGTTGAAAGGTAATAAATAGTCGGTTAGTCTTTGGTGTTAGGTGTTGTGGTGTAAAGGCTCTAAGAGGATGTTTCCCTATAGTTCCTAGTACCCTTGTTATTTAGTGTTGGAGAGATTGAGTGGTGGTCCATCTAAACAATGAGTTTCACACGCCCCTTAGGGTTTCCTTTTAGGCCACACCCAGAGAATGATCAGGGATCCGCTAGTTTGCTAAGGGTTTCGTATTCTTAGATCCCGATTCCATCATAGTTTCCATAGTCGAGAGAAAGCCAAGATTCACAATTAGGATTCCTAACCAAGATAGTGCTTTTCCAATTCTTGAGTTCGTTAAAGTAATCAGATTGATAGTTATTAATTTTAGTTAGTTTACTTTTAATTTCAAGTTAATCAAACCAATTCAAAACTCCCTTTCAAAAACCAAATAAGTTAAACCTTTACGGTAATCATCAGAATCTAGTTTTAGTTATTGTTAGTGTCTCGCAGGTTCAATATCCGGACTTCCATTAGGCTTTACTACATTGGATAGACATACTTACCTATCATTGTGGTCTAGTTTAGGGATCTTCCAGAGCTTAACTAGAGTGTCTAGGTGTTTTTTATTTAGATTTTAGTCGACCATATCAAGCACAACATCTTTTTTTTGGCACGTTTCCCTTATGGATCTCTACAGCCAATTCGCTCACTTTGGGAAGAGTGAATGTAAAGAAGAGGCCTTTGTTCTATCTTCTTCTTCCTCTCCTAAGAATGAACAATTGGGGTTATTTGGGGGTAAGAAGATCATTTATGATGAAGAGGATGGAGTTCAATAGAGTGCTTCAGAGTTATTACGGAGTGGAACCACGAATTATAGACATGAGATAGATCTTTCAAAGAACAAGACCTTTTCTGAATAAGTCAATTCATTTTGGACCCTATAGGTATTGCTTCTATTGGAAAATGTGTGATATGGAGGTTTTTTTATGATTGTTGACATACTGACTCATGCTCAGGATCCGCTTATGGTGGTTAAGCTTGCATTTTGTTGGCATTTCCTAGACCCAAGAACCGACTAATATTTTAATATGAGAATGAAATGGTTATCCATATAGACAAATAAAGTTTTCTTGCTCTTAATATAAGGAAAGACTTGTCAGAAATAGTTCGTTTGATCAGAACAAGAAAGGCATGGGAGTTGTTTGGAATTAAACTCGACTGAGCCAGTTTAGAATCTAAAAGATCTCCGAACGTGGGGAGCGAAATTAGGTGATCTGATGTCATTTTTCGTATGTGGTCTTGTTAGTGTATGTTATTTGGTACCCACAAGTCCACAACATTTGATTATGATGTCATTTTCATATATGGTTTCGGGCGTTTCTTTTTTACACGTTTACATTTATGCTGGCAAAAAAACATAAGTTTAAAGAAGGGCTTGTTTGATTTATTAATTTGCTATATGTTTCTTTGGTTACATTTTGCACTTACGTTTAAATGCTGGCAAAAAAAAAAAAAAACATAAGTTTAAAGAAGGGCTTGTTTGATTTATTAATTTGCTATATGTTTCTTTGGTTACATTTTGCACTTACGTTTAAAGATTGTCTTGTTTGACTTACAACAGAGAATATGGATCAATATGAATGACAACCATATATACAGCCAATGGATCAACACATGGTAATCCTTTTATTTAATATATATATAGTGGAGGGTTCTAATGAGAAGAAAAGTTTTTTAAGAATAGAAAGAATAAGTTTTAAACCAATAGAAATGCTTTATTTAATATGTGTAATTAATGTTATTGTAGGACATATTGGTATATTTATAATTTTAATTAATTTATTATTGTATTCCCTTAGATTAGCTAACTAATTAAACTTGTAACTCATTATTAAAATATATACTTTTCCGAGATAACCTAATTTATGGTGAAAGACAATTTTCGATATGTTTAAGATAAATTTTGAAATGTGTAGGAAAAGTTGTTTTGCGCAATTGATGAGAGAGAAAATAATTAATGGAAGGAATTATAAACTACTTATTGTTTTACCATTATGTCATTTCTTCTTTTTTTGCATCAAATTAAGTTTCTTATTAAATGATCCTTCCCTTACATATATAAACTAGATTTTAATTAAAATAAAAATTAAAGATAAAAAACAGGAACAAAATTATTATACATTTCGTTCATAAAAGTTAAAATTATCAAAAATGGGTATATATAACCAAAGATTATCAAACCTTAAAATCACTCTACCACTCAGAAATATACCCTTAACTCACAACATCATCAATCTTCTCATCCTCACTTTCCACATGATCCTCAATTACCTCAACTTGAGAACCCTTCAACCATGTATTCACTCTAGATTTAACCAAATCCTCGAACACAATCCCTCTTTCATCCATTAAAGATTTTTCATGGGAATTGTTTTGGTAAAAAAAATAAAAATACTAAAGCATTCAAGTGATCAAATTTGGAAGTGAGGTAGTGTGCTTTTTAAGATAACCCCTCTTTCATCCCTTGAAGCATTTTTCATGAAAGTAATCGAGATAATGTAGTGTGACACTCACGATTTTTACGAGGGAAGCCCTTGGTCAATGATGATCTCCGGTATAAAACCTTGGGCGCTAACTTGAAAGTTGCATGCCACTCGTTATTGCTATTAATTTGCTAAAATTGAGTACAAAGAGCTAAAATGGATCGAGCGCTAAGTGTTACAAATGTTGCGAGAGGGTGTGTTGTGTCATCCTATCTGATCCACATTGCTTAAGTACAATAATAATCTAGTAACTAACTGTTTGTGATCTCCGGAGTAACCTCCGTTTTCTCTTGTGACCATTGTAGATTTGATAGGCGCCTTCTTCACGTGTTTTTCAACTATAATTCTGATTCTTCGGGTAGGACTTAGTCTCTTAATAACTCCTGCGAATTAGAGTGATGTTTAACAATCGTTAATGCAAATAGTATTCCGAATACTGAAATCATCTAGGATCCGGGATCCCCAAAACACATATAATACATTCATAATATATCTCTCATCGGTATTGTTCAGTTGTTATCATATTCCTGTAAGGACAAATATAAATAGTTAGTGTAAGCATTATTATCAAAACATGACTATACTATAGAAACTAAGGTTCAAGATCCTTAGTCATAATTCATAATATCGGACTAAAATTTCTACCCATAACAGGAATTGTCACGACCCCCGACCCCACCCTGGGAGCGGGAGCCGCGAACCAGTCAGATAGTATCGGTGTTTATTAATTTGGCAGCGGAAATTTTCATCAGGACCGTAGTTAGAAAATATTTTATCAGAGTTAAACACCAAAATGTGTAAAATAAATAAATGGGATAAAACCCAAATTTTTGTGATAATACATTTATAATAAACAAGTGGGACAAAACCCGATTTTCATTTTTAATATATTTATAGGGAATAACCCTAATTATTGAAAACAATTCTCCTTTTTAATTAGGTAACTTTTATGGCCACTTTTCTAAGCCTTCGGTGCTCTCCAGCTGGCTTTTATTGGCTTCACACTAAGTTACCTAAAACACGTGTTTAAAAGATTTTATCAGCAAGAAATACTGGTGAGCGAATCCCAGTTTAATCAAAACAGGTTTTATCATTTTACAGCATTGAGGGCGATCTCGCAATTACATTTGTTTATTTTTCTACTTTAATTACTACCCACGGTACTGTCAACCCGACTTGTGGTCATGTTACTACTCACAGTGTAGTAACAAATTTTTTATACAAAACCCCAAAATACCGACGATAATTATAGAATACAAATACTCAATAACTGTTTGATATAATGTAAATCATTTGTGGGTTTTGTAAAAACAGTTTGCAAAGAGGTTTACAAAAAGGAGATTACTCACATTGCTATTTTAGAAAATTCCTGGCGACTTCCTGGTTATAATCAATTTAATATAAACAATGCACACACGTTAGTATAATAACCCAATTTACATTAGTTATACCCTCCCCGAGACAGAACTCCAACGACTACGTCGGGCAGAGCCTCGACAACCGTTACGGAGCGCTAGATCAATCGGACAGAGTAACTAATACGTAACCGGGGGTTAGAATACTTACAACATGGCAGAGCTTCGCTTATTAGGGGGTATTTTGATTATAATTTTCGCCTATATGTGTTGAAAGAGAGAAATATTTGAGCGACTGTGAAATGTGTCGCTGCTGCTCAATTTATAGCTGAATTCGGAGTCTGTCGCGCCCCGCGACAGATGAAGGCTCAGCCTTCGCAGCCCGCGAGAGACCACGTGTCTCGTATAGGGTTGATGAGTCACCGGGTAGTCTTGACGCGTGTCACGCCACGTGGCACGATGTGGTGCGGCCTGGTGGCCAGCTGTCGCGGCCCGCGACAGCTCCTGCTGTCTCCGTCGCGCCTTGCGAGCGCCTATGGAATTTTGTTTTATTTGTTATTTATTAATATAGGTGTTATTCGGGTCCGTTTTTCACATACGAGGTGTATTTAGGAGCGTTTAGGGGTGTCCAATTTATTTTAAGGAGGGTTGTTATATCCTGGGTATAACTCCTGAACTATTTAATAAAATATATAATGTATTCGCATTAAGTACAGTAACTCAATTCAACTTTATCCCTACGTCACGAGACAGAACCCCAACGAACTTAGTCGGGCAGAGCCATGACATGCGTTGGTGGGTCCTAAATCAATCGGACAGGGTATTGACTCAATGATCAGGGGTTACAACACTTAAAACGAGGCAGAGATTTAGATTGAAATAAACTTTAGAGAGAGTGGGCGAGAGATGGCAGAAAGTTTAAGCATCTTGGAAAGCCAATACATGGCTCTTATTTATACAGAATGCTAGACTTGGGGCACAAGTTCGAATTAATTGGATGTAGACACGTAACAGGGTGAATTAATTGTATGGAGACACCTACTCATTATTATTTATGATTCATATATTGATTATTGTATTAATATAATAAAATAATATTTTGTTTGGGAGCCGTAGGTGTTCGGTCAACAACGAAATGCATATACCTTACAAATGAGATATTTTATATGTAAGTTTTATTAATTATTATTTTATTATTATAATTAATTCAGCTGCTTCACTCGTTTGGCGCTTATAATTTATAAAATATGATGTTTTATACAACAATGAATATGTCATTAGAATGAGAATAATCTTATCTACATTTTGAACCAAGTTTCATTAAAAACGGAGTAGGATCAAGTATAATGTATTTTTATAATTTAATTATTAAACGGTTCCTAGGTCCGGCTAGGTACTTCATATTTCTAACATTCAACTTATCCGTAATCTACCCGTCTAATAATATAAGTTTTTATATACTTTATTTTAAATTTAAAATTTTGGGAATGTTACATCCTCCCTGCCTTGTTTTAAATCTCGTCCTCGAGATTTAGACTACGATATCTTCTTGGGATTGCGCCACGTATTTTAGTTGGTTATCAAGGTGTCTTGGATATAATCAAAAGATAAATATAAGGATATCATAGGATAATTGGAATTCAATGGTCTCAAAACTTAGTTTCAGGAATTGATGTTAAATGTATGAGATGAAATGATACCATTATCAAGGTGACTAAGTTTCACAAATCAAAAGAGAGATTTGATAGGCATAGAATTCGAAATGCAATGACTTGTAGAAACAATAGGATTCAATGCCAGAAAAGAGCTTACTTTGATCTTCAATTGAGGGAGATTCTGAATCAATAATCTCAATTTGAGAATGGAAGTATGAAAAATGATTTGTCAATGATCAAACCAGAAATCAGTGACATTTATTTAAATGGCAGGGATACACCGGATAATACAATAGAATTTAGTGTATCATTGTCTTAATACATAATTGTATCAAGCCTACTTGAATGATGAGTCAAACGAATGACGTATGAATTGATATGATTAGGGTTTACTATTAGTACAGGCTACAAATTTATACAGACACCGCAAGGTGTTGTAGCGATTGAAAGAATTCAGTGATTATGGTGACTGAACGAATTTACCGTTTTCAAAATTAATTGGAAAGTTTCAATGAAGTGAATCTGTATATTCAAAAGATAGGATGTTCAAATAAAAGTAAAAATGAATATTGTAGGATTTAATTCAAAGATGAAAGAAATGTTGGAGGTACATTGGAATAAGAATTTAGGTACTTTTATCTTAACACAAAATTGTATTAAGACTGGTTTAGGATAATGAATCAATAAATAGATAAATTTGTACCTCATGTGCGAAAACGAAATGAGTCCAAGTTTTAAAGAAATCGCCACCGCAAGGTGCCGTGTTTTAACAAATGATACATCGAAATTGAAGACTCTAAACAAGTTTACTATGATTCAAACAATGAGATTACCTTGAATATGATGATCTCAATTCATCATATGGGATTTTGAATTGAATGTATATTGTGAACAAGTTCAAACAATTAAGCTTGGTTTGGACATATTCCAACAATGGATATACGTTTTTGGCAAGAAATGGTTATAGTGAAAAATCCGGTAAGTAACTTTGAAAAGAAAAGTAGTTTTCCAAGAAATTTGTTGGCTTGATTATCGAAAGTCAACCTTATGTAATCATATAGATTATCAGAATGAGTATAACGAAATATTTATTAAACTCATAAATAAATGATCTTTTGAAGTGAATTCACATGTGTGACAAGCACTGCACGTACAACATAGGAATTTGTCAAGAGATGAGACAAATGAGAGTTGGCTCTATAAAAGAAAAATAAAGATCTTTTATTGATGAAGTTTTGATCGAAATCAAAAGTCAACTAGCTTAAGTATAGTCGAAACATAAGGGTTCTTATTTTGCTGTTGTTTCCGGTATTGTAAATATTTATGCGTTTTCCTTAGCTTCATCTGGGTTTCTATCCTAGTTGTCGAGTGCCTTAGATAGTTTCGGGCAGTAGAGAAGGAAGTGGCCTGATTCTCCGCATTTGTAACATACATTAGTTTTCCTTCTCCTTCTAAATTCTTCCTTTGTATGCCCAGTCTTCTTGCAGAAGTTACAGCGAAGTGTCTTCTTAGAATGGCGTTTTCTTGCGTGCTTTTTGTTATGATCGTTGCAGGTAGGCTGTGTGATTGCTGGTTCCATTCCTTTGTCCTCACATGATTTGTCGGAGTGGAATTCCTTATAAGAGTAGCTATAGGTTGTGGTTTTCTTTCGTTTGGAAGATGGAGTTTTGATACGAATATCATGACTTCCATTGATACTAGGGTTAGGTTTGAAGTGATGGGTATGCTTACAATGTATAGTAGGATTCTCGTTTATAGGCGCATAAATCTTAATAGCTTCAATGATCGAAGGTATGGCATTCGATATTCCTTGAGCTATTATATTTTCTATAGTATTTCTATCCAAAGAGTTTTCATTACTACCCTGAATTTCCTAATTACATGCCATTTCTTTTGACATCTGAATTACAAACATGTTCAGATATAATTATCACAGAACTAAGCAATTATGCAGGCACATTTTGTTTATCACAATTATAGTCATAGCTATCAGTATTATGCGTTGATAGATATATATACATATATACATGTTATATTTTAACATTTTCTTTTTCTATATATCTTATCAAAATATAAGGAAAACGTATATATCATATGTGTTGTTTCTTCCCTTGGTGTAATAGCTTTTCTCTATATTGCCTTAATTTAATTATATTTTCAGAGTTCATGATTAGATAGATATTCAAAAATAAAGGTAAGAGCTTTATAGGAAATTCTGAGATTTTCCATCATTCATCCATTATTATTATTATTATTATTATTATTATTATTATTATTATTATTATTATTATTATTATTATTATTATTATTATTATTATTATTATTATTATTATTTATTTATTTTTTTAAGAGATGGTGCTAGTACAGATAACCTTAAGGCATCTTTTGAATTAAAGCTGGGTATCAAAATAGATTTTAAGTAAACATGTGGGTTTGTTTCTTCTGTTATGTAAAAGCTTGTCCTTCTACAGAAGATAATTGATTATGTATTATCAAGAAAATTGTGTCTTGCGTATAAAATTTTTTAAAAATTTCTATAATATAATACCAAATTGTAAGAATCCAATTATATAACTAATTGTATTAGTTATCCTGTCTATTCTCATAATTTTGTTTATTCCTTTATATTAACAAAATAAATTTCTATCAGATTTATTAAATATAATATTTTTAAATTAAAAAGGAAATTCATCAAAAGGAATAAATTTAATAAAGATATAAATATTGTGAATTCTTTTAATCTTTAGCTGACAGGTTGCCTTATTTTGATTATAACATATTAGGAGTTGCCTCTTAATTTATCATATTTATTAAAGAATCATAATAGGTAATACAAAGTCTAGCATTTTTAAATTTGATTCTTAAGTAATGAAGCATCATTGTCATATCAATATATATATATATATATGTATAGTACGTACATATTTTTATTTTATAGATGAAATATAATTAATACAAAATATATATAAAATATGTATACATCTGACTTTCATATAATTTTAAGAAACAAGTTTAAGCTATTTTGTGTTGATATATAGATATTATGTATTAAAATCATTTAATTACACAATACCAAATCGTTGTACATATTCATTTTTCATAGATACAGTCTTGCTAAAATATTTTATATCTTCCATAGTATATGTATACGTGCTTAAATTTTAGAATCGTCAATCTATGTAACAATTCACATTCACTATTGGTATAAATTAATTTAAGAATTATGTTTTATAAAATCCTTTTAACATAACTTTATTCAAAAGCCAAAAATTCTATTTTGTTATTGAAAATATTTTACTTTCCCAAAATTAAAATTATTATTATTATTATTATTATTATTATTAGTTTTAATTTAAAATAGATTTTAATAATATTTAGTTTAGTGTATTATATTAACAATGATGATATATATAATAGCAGTATATATGTATTAAAGACTTTTCTTAGAGAGTGTTTGTGTATTAAAAATTTCTCCGGTATGTTAATTATCATCAATGTTGACTATACGTATAATTTCGGAATATTACGTAACTTATCAAATTTTGATGAATAATCTACATATTTAATATTTAATAATTTGATAAGAAGTAATAAAGAATTATAAAGTGATTTACAAAGTATTTTAATTATTGTATCTAAACAATGCTGAAACATTATCTTTTAACAAAATTAGTATAATTATATGTTTTATCAAAACTTTGACAAATACACATCTTTAAATCGAGTAAAACCTTTGGATTATATCATAAATCATAAAATATACTGCTTTCATTGAATAATATGTTATATTATGATATTTCAGTGATATCATACCTAATGGTGTTATTTTATATCTTTGATTAAGATATTAATATCAATATCATAATATTATTATAATTTAATTATTTTGAATTGTATTCACATAAATATAAGGGTATGGTATATATTACAAAATCTATTATGAATATATCCTCTTTACATATTTATAGCATAACATACTATAAGATACAAATAGGGGTTATACATCCTGGAAGTTTAAATGATATAAAATTATTTAGGTATATTACATATTATCTTAATATTTATATTATGTTATTTTTCGAAGAACCATACTTGATTTGTATTACCTTATATTAATATTAAAATATTAATGTTAATATCGTAATATTATTATAATGTCTTAAAATTCATATTGAATTATTTTCATACAAATACATGATATACATATAATATATCCTAAAAATTAATAAGACATAAATATATTACCTATATATATATATATATATATATATATATATATTTCTTAAATACAAAATAACTATAAGATACAGATATGGGTAACATATATTGGGAATTCATTGAATGATATAAAAATCATAACAGACATATAAGGATAATACATAAGATATTAATTTACTAACATAACATAAATGTTTAAGGTTTAGGTATTAGAAGACACATAAATGGCTTAAACAAGTGGCTTAGCTCTGATACCTCCTTCTGTCACGATCCCCGACCCCACCTTGGGAGCGGGAGCCGCGAACCAGTCAGATGGTATCGGTGTTTATTAATTTGGCAGCGGAAATTTTCATCAGGACCGTAGTTAGAAAATATTTTATCAGAGTTAAACACCAAAATGTGTAAAATAAATAAATGGGATAAAACCCAAGTTTTTCTGATAATACATTTATAATAAACAAGTGGGCCAAAACCAGATTTTCATTTTTAATATATTTATAGGGAATAACCCTAATTATTGAAAACAATTCTCCTTTTTAATTAGGTAACTTTATGGCCACTTTTCTAAGCATTCAGTGCTCTCCAGCTGGCTTTTATTGGCTTCACACTAAGTTACCTGAAACACGTGTTTAAAAGATTTTATCAGCAAGAAATACTGGTGAGCGAATCCCAGTTTAATCAAAACAGGTTTTATCCTTTTACAGCATTGAGGGCGATCTCGCAATTACGTTTGTTTATTTTTCTACTTTAATTACCACCCACCGTACTGTCAACCCGACTTGTGGTCATGTTACTACTCACAGTGTGGTAACAAATTTTGTATACAAAACCCCAACATACCGACGATAATGGTAGACTACAAATACTCAATCACTGTTTGATATAATGTAAATCATTTGAGGTTTTGTAAAAACAGTTTGCAAAAAGGTGTACAAAAAGGAGATTACTCATATTGCTATTTTAGAAAATTCCTGGTGACTTCCTGGTTATAATCTATTTAATATAAACAATGCACACGCGTTAGTATAATAACCCAATTTACATTAGTTATAACATCCCCGAGACAGAACTCCAACGACTACATCGGGCAGAGCCTCGACAGCCATTACAGAGCACTAGATCAATCGGGCAGAGTAAGTAATACGTAACTAGGGGGTTAGAATACTTACAACGAGGCAGAACTTCGCTTATTAGGGGGTATTTTGATTATAATTTTCGCCTATATGTGTTGAGAGAGAAGGAAATATTTGAGCGACTGTGAAATGTGCCGCTGCTGCTCAATTTATAGCTGAATTCAGAGTCTGTCGCGCCCCGCGACAGATGAAGGCTCGGCCTTCGCGGCCCGCGAGAGACCACGTGTCTCGTATAGGGTTGATGAGTCACCGGGTAGTCTTGACGCGTGTCACGCCACGTGGCACGATGTGGTGCGGCCTGGTGGCTAGCTGTCGCGGCCCGTGACAGCTCCTGCTGTCTCCGTCACGCCCCGCGAGCACCTATGGAATTTTGTTTTATTTGTTATTTATTAATATAGGTGTTATTCGGGTCCGTTTTTCACATACGGGGTGTATTTAGGAGCGTTTAGGGGTGTCCAATGTATTTTAAGGAGGGTTGTTATATCCTAGGTATAACTCCTGAACTATTTAATAAAATATATAATGTATTCGCATTAAGTACAGTAACCCAGTTCAACTTTATCCCTACGTCACGAGACAGAACCCCAACGAACTTAGTCGGGTAGAGCCATGACATGCCTTGGTGGGTCCTAAATCAATCGGACAGGGTATTGACTCAGTGATCAGGGTTACAACACTTAAAACGGGGCAGAGTTTTAGATTGAAATAAACTTTAAAGAGAGTGGGTGAGAGATGGCAGAAAGTTTAAGCATCTTGGAAAGCCAATACATGGCTCCTATTTATACAGAATGCTAGACTTGGGGCACAAGTTCGAATTAATTGGATGTAGACACGTAACAGGGTGAGTTAATTGCATGGAGACACCTACTCATTATTATTTATGATTCATATATTGATTGTTGTATTAATATAATAAATTAATATTTTGTTTGGGAGCCGCAGGTGTTCGGTCAACAACCAAATGCATATACATTACAAATGAGATATTTTATATGTAAGTTTTATTAATTATTATTTTATTATTATAATTAATTCAGCTGCTTCACTCGTTTGGCACTTATAATTTCTAAAATATGACGTTTTATAAAACAATGAATATGTCATTAGAATGAAAATAATCTTATCTACATTTTGAACCAAGTTTCATTAAAAACGGAGTAGGTTCAAATATAATGTATTTTTATAATTTAATTATTAAACGGTTCCTAGGTCCACCTAGGTACTTCATATGTCTAACGTTCAACTTACCCGTAATCTACCCGTCTAATAATATAAGTTTTTATATACTTTATTTTAAATTTAAAATTTTGGGAATGTTACAGGAATGGCGGTTAAATTTTGCAACTGTAAATAGTTGTCAGAGTTACCAACAACCAAGTTCAAAATGTTTGGAGTTCCCATCATCCCATGTGACCGCCACTTGTGCCGGAGGACCTACCATAAATATCAATTACCAAACTCTTGCCACTTCTTCTTATCCTTCTGCCTTCTCCACCCTTTCAAATTGTTTTCTCAGAAGCTTCATTAGCTTTTAATAAGCTTCACTTTTGCTGCTTGAAGGATAACTGAGCTTATACCTTTTCCTCAACACATTGGCTCTGATAATCTCAAAACCTTTTTCAGTAAACTATACAATCTTTTCCTTTGGTCTGTCGTACCCAAAAGATTTTTTTGGGTCAAGTCGTAGAACCAAAATTCGAGTGATGGTTCGGCTACCATTGATGTTTTTCTTGAAGGTTAATGGTAAGATTTAGGGTTTTGAAGATAGAGATCGAGAAGTTGTGACTTGTGAGCGGTTTTAGATTAGGAAATTATTTTGAAGAAATTTTTTCTTTATATTGATTTGAATTTGGCTTATACTCTAATATATTGACATTTTTTGACATTTAAATATGTTTCTACATGTACTAAATGTAAATAGAATTTAATTTAGGCGGCTAGGTATCAACCAAGCAGCTTAGGCGTAGTCGAATTCTCATAGTCAAGGTTCGATGGGAAGGAAAACATGACACTGAATTTACTTGGGAACTCGAGAGTGATATGAAGACCAAGCATCCGCATCTGGTCGTTGAATGTTCCTCTTGAATAAATTTTAGGACGAAATTTACTAAAGTAGGGGAGACTGTAACGCTCCGTATTTTTGTACTTTCTTTATTTAGAAAGATATAATCGTATTTCTATTTTTGGAAACTTGTATTCGTATTCATTCCCAACTTTGTAATCCGAGACTTTGATTATAATGAAATTCCATATTCTATACATACATGTTATACATGCAATCAATCGTTAATTACGTGTTTACTTGCAAGTTAATACTTGTTATACATTCAACATATCATCCACGCATTCTCGATATGCAACTTATGCATACTTACACGTTCCATACTCGAAAACATGTTAAATTGTGAAGTTTTAGCATAAAATGATAAACAAACCAAAGTTCAGGGACTAAATTACAATAAAACTAAAACTTTTTAAATGAAGCGCAGCGTCACACGACGCCCCCTGTGGCGCGATGCCAAGCCCCATGATCCACAGAAGTTTGTTTCCTTCATGTAGATTGGCCATTTCCTCTTCACCTATTTCTTCCACAATCACCATACAACCTCATTCAAACACAAACCCTACTTCACCATTATAAAACTAAGTCCCCATCACCTCATTTGCATTTTTCCAAACCTTCTTACACTCTCAAATCACTCTATAATCAGCTGAATTGCAAGTTTGTGGTAGAATACTCTATGTGCAAAAGTGAGCATCTACCTCACTTTTCTTCAAATTTCTTCACTTCTTCTTGAAGGCTTGGAACACCTCTAGGAGTGTTTCCACAAGTTTACCATGGTAAACTAAGGTGGAACATCACCATTTTGAGGTCCAACTTTCTATTTTGAAGAAGAACTTTGCTTAAACTTTATTAAACTCCTTTTAACTTATGAAATCTTATACCTACCTTGCTTCTAACCAAGTCCATGGTTGGAGTGCTAGTGTGTGGTTGATTCTTATGAGTTTAGAGGTGCAAACACCTTCTAAAATTTATGTTTTGATAAGGTTCCAAATAACCTTCAAGTGTGTGACTGTCCAAGCTCACCATGTTTTTGTTTATATTCATCCAAGAAGCTTTCAAGAATCAAAGTAACACAACCCCGCCGCGCCTCCAACATTTGTCTTGATGGGTATGGAACACCTGGGTTGATCTTACTTAGCTACTTGACGAACTAATTAGTTAGACTTTTATTTTCTTATTCATGACCAACCGGGTCATCAACTAAGTTGATGACCTTGTGCTTGGTGAATCATACAATGAGGTTTAATGGATGGAAATCATCCTACCTCCATGCTTGACTTACATGATAGACTAGATTATAATATATCCTATATACAATAATATATTAAACCAAATTCATGATACTAACCGGATTATGGTTAGATGTCATGAACTTAGATTATATTATCTTCGTTCTTTACTCCTCGTTTGTGATTCTAATGGGAAAATTGGTGCACATGAAAACACATGAAACATAGTGTCCAAACGAGTATTTAGACGATATATATTTTCGTGTACATATACTTTTATACTTAATTTCGAATCCAAACCCTCTACAACTCCGAATACTCATACACCTTCGTTTACCCAATGTAGGGTAACTTCGGTGCTCCACTCTCATCAACTCGTCAACTCACGTTTAAATCGGAAAGCTTAGCAGAACCGTGAGTGTACATAACCTTTTTTTTTTTTTTTTTTTACCTTTTCGACACTTTTTGGGTGCAATACTTATTCATTATTAAAACGCACACATACACTTACGATCATGCTTACAAAAAAAAAAAAAAAAACAATCCAATATACATGCTTGATACGTGACACTAGAATTCGTACATGCTAGAATACTTATTTGCTTTATACTTGTCATTAACTTCGTACGAGCCTCCCTTAACATGTATAGCCCTATGGGATTAACACACCGCACATATTCTTGAGGTCATGTTAAGTTAAACAAAATGGGCTTGTCGTTGCTACGA
Source organism: Helianthus annuus (assembly GCF_002127325.2). Lineage (NCBI taxonomy): Eukaryota > Viridiplantae > Streptophyta > Magnoliopsida > Asterales > Asteraceae > Helianthus > Helianthus annuus. The sequence continues at coordinate 127,893,674 of NC_035441.2, forward strand.
CAAGATTACGCCAGTGGGAAACTTTGGGTTGGCAATTATAAGTTGCATGCTAGCATTGTTATGTTAAGTCTTCGTTTACGATTATGCCATGTGGATTTGTTTAAAACGTTTATACATATGATAATACTCAAACTTGTATGCTCGCCAATAATTTATGTGTTGACATGTACTTTAATACGTATTTCAGGAAATTGATGATGATGAACGGAATCTAGTAGGATGACTAGAAACCCACTTTAATTTAGTATTTGTTGTTGTAATTTGTTTCTTTTTCAACTTGTTATATTAGTTTTAAAACAATGTACTTTGCCTTAGCAATGAAATGAAATCTTGTTTATTAAATACTTTCACAAATAGTCATTAAAAAGTCTCTTGCAATATCGTTTTCATCTAACTCGATGTTTCCGCCATCGGTTGGGGTGTGACATTTCAAGTGGGGTAGCTACTACAATTGTAGAGACAACTATCTCACAGTTGGACAGTAGTTACATTACTAAGACCTCCTAGAAGGCAACAATTGTGAGTCTACAATTGTACACTCTAAAACAATTAGACATCCCAGTACCAAGATAAAGGGGCATCTAGTTCAAAATTGGATACAACCACCTCTGGTGGGATTCAGATGATCCTATTAGTTTTGTAACACCCTTCGTTTTTGAAGTCAAAGTACAAGTCCAAGTCAAAGTCAAAGGAAGAAAAGATTGCTAAATGCGATCTGTCACTCCTTGCTTAATTATTGATTGTACTCTTTGACTTTGCAATCGATACTCTATTTTATGTTACTTTAGTTGTATTATGTGGAGTAAATGTAATAATCACAGTTTATCGCTAATTGACCTATCGTTATCTCATCGCAATCGCGTCGCAACCCGAATTATGTTTTTGGATATTGTTTTATGTATGCGTGTGCTATTTATGTGTTACTTATGCATGTTATAATTGTTTTATGGTGATTAATCGAAAATGCAATCGCAACTCTATCGCAACGCAATCTCATCGCAAACTGGGTACGCAAGGTTACTTATGTTGATTATATGTTAGTTAGGTTATTTGTGTAACTATTGTTCAATACTATCGCATCGCTTACTCGCAATGCATCGCAACGCTCAACGCACGAAACGAAACATCGGAACCCAACTCACTCAAGCCCTTCGATCAAATGATCATTCGATCGAATGGTCATCCGTCCGGATGATCATCCGATCGGATGGCCATCCGATCAGACTGCCCTCTGATCCGTCACCCTGCACCGCCTTTCCTCTTTTGTCACATATAAATAGCACCTGCCACATCACTATTCAAGTGATGTGACAACTCTCGTTCGACCAGCACACTTTTGGGCTATTTTCTCTCGATTCCTCGCGATTCTTGTAAATTTCTACCTCAAATCTTGTACTTCTATGATCTATACACATATCTTCATCCTTTTCACCATCAAATCTCAACTTTTAACCATGAAATCCACCTGATTCAGGGTGTTCTAGGATGATATCATCATAAGTTCTTATGAACTTCAAAGTGTGACCTCATTTCACCAAGAACGACTCAGATCTAAGAGATTTCAACATGTTTAAACACTGATTTCACCTAAATCTAGACATTTTCAAAAGATTAAAAGAGTTGAAAGATGCTTTCATAACTTTTCTCATTCTTTTAGACTCATGTACTCAAAACCGATAGAACAGGAGCTCATTCAGGCCTCCCACTTTTTCTCTAGTGAAGTGTCGGTCTGAGAACTAATTCCTATCGACGAGATAACCGACTTAGCGGGTTGAATATGAACAACCGTCAAGAATAGTTAACTTATCGGACGAGGTGATTCCCACCCGATCAGATGACTTGGACTTGATGGAGTTTCCGTTGTTTAAACACGTTGTCATACCGTCTCGGTCAAACCGCGAAATTTAACAAATTTTACAAGTTTCAAAACGATCAAGTCACTGAACGGAGTGCCGTCAAATCGGATTGCCATGCAATCAAACGACGATCCGTTCGAATGACCATCCTGCTGTGAACTTGTTCTTGAGAAATGTCTCGCTGGAACGGATCGCCATCCGATCAAACGACCATCCGTACGGATGACCGTTCGATCGAACGACCCGAAAGGCAGAGATACTTCTCTAATTTTAAAATGCTACAATGAAAACTTCGAATCCATCATACACAAACACATCCATATCAAACGAATGACAATCTGACCGAATGGCCATCCGTCCGGATGACCATCCGTCCGCATTGTCATCCGATCGAATGACCCCTCGTCACTTCGTTCCACTCGCACCATTTAAACGCACTGTTCATCGCTTATGCTATCGTTCTGTAATCAGGCTAACTTTCCAGCGCTCCCTTCAATCCAAGACGGTGTTTATTTATTAAACGCTATCTATGAGTATACTCGAACCCTTTTTGCTTTACGCACTTTTGGGTGTTACATACGTTACTTATTCAAATCACAATTGACACACAACGCAAACACTTTTATACGCTGACCGTTGTTACATGTTATACGTGTTACTCGATGAATGCTTGTATGTTATGTTTACACAGTGATTGTTGCCTGACACCTTAGCAACGATAGTACTATAGTTTGGACTCAGCACCTGTCGTGGACAGGGGTTGTTAAGGGCTTTACTTCACGTGTCACAGTGGTGATATGTGTTGCGCATTCTACAACTCGCAGTCACGTCTGTGCATATTTCATTGCCGATAACCTACTAGCTTCACTTTGCTACATGTTACATGCTGGTTAAGCGTAAACCGATTTTGCTATCTATTATACTATTAAACTTGTATGCTCACCTTTACACTATGTGTACTGACTTTTATTTTAACGTATACGATAGGTGTTTGAGATGCTAGGATGCTTGCTATGTGGAATCAAGTTAGGAAGAGTCTAGAAACAAAACACTTAATCTTTTTGAGTTGTCGAAACTATGATTTGTCTTTGGGATATCTATGTCTGTAATAACTGCTTTATTTGATAATTTATGGTATGGGACATAATGTTAATTATTCAGTAATTTAGTTGTTATGGATTTCTCTTAGACAATCTGTTTTGCTCAGTGCCTCACCCCGATGTTTCCGCCATCGGTTGGGGTGTGACAAGTTTAGGTGATGACTTAAGGTATAAGGAATTGACGGATAGAGTAACCAATTTGGAAACATCAGTGACTAAGATAAAAGACATGATGAAGATTCTTATACAAAACTCTACTCCTCCTCCAACACATGCATAACTTGCAGAAAAGCTCTGGTTCCATGCCCAAGCCTGTTAGGATATGAGTTTCTTATGATTGTGCTTGTTTGATAAAAATGAAGATGAAATAGAGTTAAGTGCAGCTGAATTAAATGGAACAAACTTTCAACACATAATCAATGAGAGAATTATTTTCAGCAAACATGTTTATATTAAAATCGAATGATTATATTTATTACAATCTTCAACTACAATGCATGCATGCATACAATCTCCCCCTCAGCCTGAGCTCACAGTGATTTTTCGTATAGAATGACTTGGTGATGAAGAGAGCTCCTAGAACAGTACAGGGTACTACTCTATTTATAGTACCGAACAAACCACTGAGCATCTTTTGGCTGACGTCACCATGAAAGTGACATCTAACCTCCTAACAACCTCTAACCACTGACTATTACAACTACTGCTTACAAAACACTATTACAAGTATAAAACAAAACACAAAGTAAACTACTTCTTCTCATTCCACTGTTATAGCTCCAGTAGTGCTTTGGGTCTTCAGCGGTACTTGATCCATATCAGTAGATTGAGCATCAGTGCTTTATCACCAACAATCTTTAGGGATCAGCAGTTGTTGTAGAACAACAGTTGTTGTAGAAGGGCAGTACTTAGAGGACATCAGATGTTAGGCCACATTCAAGGGGAAAGATCTGATGCAACAACTGTTTATTGTGAATCCACTGATCTGATCCAGTTTTGGCTTTATCAACTGTTCCTTTGTAGGGTTCAATCCCAACAATCTCCCCCTGGAACAGATGATGCCAAAACTCTTCATTATTCTGGATTTTTATTGTCTCATCAAGAGTTCTCTTACTTGACCTTTGAATTGTAATTCAAAGTCCATAGAGTCCTCATCGTCCTCATCCCTGCACAGTGGAAGCTCAAGGAGATCTTGTAAATCTTCAACACCCAGGCCAAGTGCTTATTCCCTTGATATGTGCTTCACCTCACCATTGGATTTGAGCAGAGTCAATACGTGGGTCTTTTGATCAGACTTCCACTTTAGTATCTTTGAACCCAATGGGTTTCTTGGGAGAGTTTTTATTGCTGATGAGTTTGGGGATTGAGGCCTGGTGATGACAACTTTGGCAGGGTCTTGAGATTTTGTTGAGTCTTGTTTTTCTGCCATAAGTGTCTGAAGAACCATCTTCATAATGTATTCTTTTTAAGCCTTGTCTTCTTTTGTTAGTGCATCCATTTGCTTTTGTTTCCTTCTTTGATAAAGGATGGTAGCATGTGGAGCAGTGAGTCTCCTGATTGGTAACTTCTGTTTGACTGGAACTACTGCTTCTGGATAATCAGGCTTTTTAGGAGCAGTGTGATTTCTCTTCCTTAACTCTTCCGACCTTTTGTAGGTAGCTAACACCTTTTCTTCTGACCATCTTGTAACCTGGTTCCTTGATCCATAATCAGCAGTTATCAGCTCTTCTTTCATTCTTTTCAGTTTCAAGGCCCTTTCTGGTACATTTTTCTTGTAATTGGCCCAGATTGGAGGTGTTTGTTTTACTTTGTCTTCAAGAAACTTTTCTATTCTAGCAATTTCTTGCTGTAGTTCACTTATGGTCCATTCTTTGTACTGATGCTTTTCTGTCCTGTATTTCTTGTAAGCCATGATGTGTTCAATGTAGTCTTGTCTCATACTTTCATCATCCTTTTCTGATAATTTCTGGCAAAGATCTTTTGAGAACTGCTCTAAAGTTCTAACTTTGGTGAGCAGGTATTGCAAATTTCTTTGAATCTCTTTGTCAGACTTTCCCTCTATGTCTCTTTTAGATATATCCTCTGCTTATTGGGCCTTTATTTTGAGATATTCTTCTATATTTCTTGGCAAAGGATAACCTTGAACATATGGGAGTTTCCTCTTTTTAGGGTCATCTTCAGAATAGAAGGATTTTATCTCCTCCCTGACTGTTGGAAGATCTAATGGATATTGTACTCCTGCAGGGACAATGGCAGTGTTTTGATTGAAGGCTTAAACTGAAGATATTAGAACAGGGTTTGGAATAGTGGCTAGGGTCAGAGTTTGTGTAGATGTTGGAGGTGGGGAAGTGTCATCTTCCAGTACAATGTTTGTTATCCTTCTCCTTTTGTGTTTTGGGGAGGTTGGTGGTATGTTTGTGGGTTGAGTGGTGGTGATTGAAGTGATGGGTGACTGACTAACAGCTGTTGAAACAACTGGTGTTTCAACCACTGTTGTCACTACAACAGTTGATTTGTCATCTGTTGTCTTCTGCTTTTTGGCTGGTTTTTGTGGTGTTGATGTTGTTTTTGGTATGGAAATGGATTGAGAGTGGGTTGATGAAGTGGTGATGGCAGTTGTTGGGATAACATCTGTTGAAACCACTAAAGTACCAACAACTGTTGATACAACAGGTGTCTTAACATCTGTTGGTTTGGAGGTTTGATGAGAGGAACTTTTGGGGATTTGAGGATTATGTTTGGTGGTTTTGGAAGGTGTGGCTTTGGGTTGGCTTACTTTTCTGGTAGGCTGTCTTCTTTTAGGTTTAGAAGTACCCTGCTTTTCCTTTTCCATCAAAACTTTCTTCTCCTGTGCAAACCTTTTTGACCCTTTTATTTCCATTGACTCTTTCATGTTTGCTTTTAATTCAGCAAATGCATTTTGAGTCTCATCAACCTTTTTGGAACCATCTGGCCTTGGGATTTCTACCACAAGTTTGGACATTGGGTCTGGTTTTATGTATAAGCCATCTTTTCCCTTCTTTCCTTTCTTCCCCTTTTTGGCATCATCAGGGTTTTCAACATAAATGATTGAAGGATGAGAAGTGCCAGTGGTTTGAAACAAATGGGCCTTGATTGCCTTGATATCAGCTTGTGTATCTTTGTACCTAGCTTCCATCACATTTCTAAACATTTGAACCTGAACTTCATGTTGTTGATCAACATACTGTCTTTGTTGATGAAGCATAGGTTGAAATAAGTTCCAGAGCTCAGTGGGGGAAGGAGCAGATGTTGCAGATGTTGCAGATGTTGCAGCAGTGGGTGTAGCCTTTTGAGCTTGTAAAAACTGTTGCAGCATATTTTTGATATCTGCAACAGATGTGTCAAGTTTATCAACTCTCTCCGTCAATTCTTTGTATTTTAAATCATCACCCAAGTTAATGGGATCATCTGATTTCCCACCAGTGGTGGTTGTATCAGTGGTTGACTTAGGAAAAGTTTCCCAAAAATCATCCACTGATGCCCCTTGTTCTCGGTACTGGGGACTTCTTTCTTCAGCAGAGGTTACCATTTTAAGGTCACCAGTGTATAATGGAAGCACACTAGTGGACACTATGGTTCCCAAAGAAGAAATTTCCTTCAAGGGAGTCTCACTAATGAAACTACTGTCCAGGTGTAAACCAGTGGGTTCAACACCTGTAGTAGCTGGTCCACTTAAACTACTGACAGGAATTACTTGTAATTCCTGCAGTGTAGCCTCCTAAATGTTGGTGGGTTAGCAATAATAGAAACACCAGACTCAATTACTTGTTGTGGTATATTCTCATTTACAGGTGATTGAGAAGAACTGATTTATGTCTGGGCTATATCAAGTGCATCCAATAGAGGTATCATTGATGGTCGAAGTTGTGTAGTGAGGATAGGGGTAGAAAGAGAATTTGGCCCGTGAGCTGGGTTGTGGAAGATAGATTCAAGTGAATCCATTGCTTCATAATGTGGTGTCCCTATGGATACAACCTGATCCTTTTGAGAGGATGCAGGAGGAGTTTTAGGGGCTGTTTGGTAGCCTCTGAATGGTCATTAAGAGGCTACCTCTTAATGGAACTATTAAGAATTTTACCAATGAGAAGGTAGAAGAATGTGACATGTGATGATTTACCATTCAGAGGTTACCTCTTAACCATTCAGACTTGAGGTTACCTCTTACTCATTCAGAGGTTTTAAACCATTAAGAGGTAGCATCTGAATGATCATTAAGAGGCTACCAAACAGCCCCTTAGGCTCAGGTTGAGATCTTTCTTCCATCTGCTGTGAGGAAGTAGCAGCAGTGGTTTCAGGTGACTTTTGTGTTGTCACAGGTGTTACCTCTGGGATCTCATATTCCAGAGTTACCTTTTTGGTGGATTTGGGGGGCTTTTGGGATTTTTTCTTGGTTGTCTTTTTGGTGGGTTTTGGTGTGGGTTTCACAGCAGTGGTGGTGCTACTGTGATCACCAAGAGCAGTGGGCTCAATAGCAGGGGCCTGAGGAGCGGTTGTTGCTGCTAAATTTTGCTCAGGTACCTCTGTTTGTGTTTTTGAAGGTTTTGACAGCCTTTTAAATGTTTCAGAAGATAGGCTGTTTATTTGAAAAGGATTTCCTTAGATAAGCACATGTGCATTATCCTTTGAAAATTTCTTTTGTAAATAAAAACTTAAAAACCTTGGAAACAATACGAATGGTTTTTTATTTTCTTTGATATTATGGACATTTTTGGCCATGTCATTAAAAATCTCTTGGGAGTAGTTAAAATTTTCTTCTGTTAAAATAGCATAGCCTAAGTATTGGATTTTCAATGGGATTTCATTAAAAGTTGTAGTTTTATTTGAGACACATGTGAGGAGGGTATGGAATAAAAATCTCATGGCAGGTGGAAAACTGCCCTTTTGGAAAGTATCTTTTTTCATTTCATCTTCATACCCTCTCTCAATGAAATTAGTTTGGTAATCAGTTTTTGGGAAAGAGGTTTTACCTGTAAGATCATTGATTTCAAAAACCTCTGAAATGGTTTGAGGTGTGACAGTAACCGAAATACCCCTTATTGATGAAGTAATAGCTAAGGGCTTTTTGTCCTTAACTTCAGGCTTTGCATTTTTCCAGAACTCTCGTTGGGTATCCAGGTAAATGGGTGCATTACAGGTCAATAAAGTTTTGTACTTTGAAGACGAGAGTGCATCAATAACGGAGTGAAAGGTTGTGTTTTGACTTGGTTTTTCAAGTATACACAAGTAGTTATGAGGAGTTTTGAATGGGAGTGTAACATTCCCAAATTTTTTTATTTATAAAATTTAAGACAAAGTACATAAAAACTTATGTTATTAAACAGATAGATTATAGATTATGGGTAAGTTGACTATTAGAAATATGAGGCATTTTGGCAAACGTAGGAACCGTCTAATAATTAAATTATAAAAATACATTATATTTGAACCTACTCCGATTTTAATGAAACTTGGTTCAAAATGTAAATAAGATTATTCTCGTTCTAATGGCATATACAGTATTTTATAAAACGTCATATTTTAGAAGTTATAAGCGCCAAATAAATCTGCTGAATTAATTATAATATATAATTAATAAAAGAATAAAATAATCAAAATTTAAAATTCATGAATTCATGTGTACGAATTCATGTTACGTGGCTTCAAATGAAAGAAGTGAAAGAACTCAAAAGGAATCTTTGACTAGAGTTGCGTGAACCTCAATTCACCATTCAACTATAAATAGACATGAACACTTCAAAAGAAAATTAATCAAGATTTCCTTTCCTACTCTCTTTCTGTCGCCCCTTTCTTCTCAAATCTATATTTCTAAATTTTATTTTTATTTTCATTCCATAATAATAATAATAAAACTCTGCCCCGATTTAAAGTATTGTAACCCCTGATCACTGAGTCAATACCCTGTCCGATTGATTTAGAACCCACCAACGCATGTCAAGGCTCTGCTCGACTAAGTACGTTGGGGTTCTGTCTCGTGACATATTGATAAAGTTGATTGGGTTACTATACTTAACGCAAGTGCATTATATATTTTATTAACTAGTTTAGGAGTTATACCCAAAATATAACAACTCCCATAAAATCCTTACAAACATCCCTATACGTCCTAAAATACACCCCGTATACGAGATTATACCTTTAAATTTATAAAAATTAAATAAAATCAAGTTTTAAAGGGCACTCGTGGGCCGCGAAGACCTTGTCTTCGGGCTACGCGGGGCGCGACAACTCAAGGTTAGGGCGACACCCTGAACTGCCACGTGTCAAGTTCGTGTCGAGTCTATGCGTGTGACCAGACAATGCTAGGGCCTACATACTCTACGTCGCGGGCTGCGTAGGCTTTGCCTTCGGTTTACGCGGGCCGCGAGAAAGCTAGAATCAGCTCCTATAAATTGGGAGCATCGGCCTTCTATCTCCGATCGCTCACACACAACTTTCTCTCTCAAATTCTGAATAGAAGAAGCCATACCAGGGCATTATACCCCCTAATTAACGAAGTTCTGCCTCGTTGTAAGTATCATAACCCCGGTTACGTATTAGATACGTTGCCCGATTGATCTAGGATTTCGTAACGGCTATCGAGCTCTGCCCGACGTAGTCGTTGGAGTTCTGTCTCAGGGAGGGTATAACTAATCTAAATATTGGGTTATTATACTAACGCATGTGCATTGTTTAATTAATAGATTATAACCAGGAAAATCACAGGAAAAATCCTAAAGTTGCAATGTGAGTAATCTTCTTTTTGTAAACTGTTTTTACAAAACCTTAAATATTTTACAATGTGATTAAGCAGTGATTGAGTCTTTGTAATTCTTCAATTACTGCCAGTATGTTGGGCTTTTGTATATGTAACACCACGTAAAAACGTGTCCAATTATGTAAAGGCACGTGTCCTAAACTCTAAATATGTGAAAGATTGAGTTTGAAGGACTAAAGTTTCCAAACGATGAAAATATGTATGCAAAGGGACTAAAAGTGTCAACATGCCAAACTTGTGCCTCTGAATGACCACACACGAAGAATATATTCTTAAACGAGTGATTAATTGGATATAAGAAGCCGTTAATGAAAATAATCCAAAGATTATAAACTACAGGGATTAAACGTGTCAACATGTTAATTCTTACCTCTGTGTGACCTTTTAACGAACTCGAGGCTTCATAATATTCAAATATACTCACAAGAATAAGTGATATAAATTTCACGAGGTTTCGAGATCGTTATGTGAGGTTTACGTGAATTCCCAAGAATTAGGGTTTAAAGCGTCAACGAGGTGAAACTTATGTTTTCGGTGATCAATTCACGAAACCAGGCCTAACGGAGTTTGGTTATACTCCCTAGATCATCCACAAACTAACTACAAGGGCCAATTATGCCTAAAATGAAAGATTTGAGGCTTAAAAATGTGCAGGGACTAAACTTGCCAAGAATGAAACTTGTTTGGCTGGTAACCAGGGTGGTCGCATGGCGTGACCATGTAGTCACTCTGTCGTCGCGCGACGCGATTGCACTGTTTTGACAGTCTGCTGTGGCTAGGTGCAGGTTTATTCCTTTCCTTGAGCTCCAAACAAGTAAATTCGAAACAAGGGTCTTGCTAATGGTTTTTACATACCACCAAGAAACCTGTAGAGACCTGATAACATCCCTAAACACCTGTTATCATCTGGAGCAACTTGAATTTACTGTATATAGAGCCATAAGTTCAGCAATTCATTTGCTCATTCACTCAATATCACTCTCAACTCTCCAAGCTTGTGTTCTGAGCATCTCTGAAGGTTCCTAAATCAAGGGGAAGCTTATTTTTGTAGAAAAGATAGATAGGACCCTTTGTAAGTGTCTTAGCCCCCCTTCCTTAGTTCAGTTTTTAGTTTAAAAACCAAAAAGTCAAAGTTTTCATAATCTGACTTTGACTTTCGGTTTAAACACATATGGTCCAGCCACTGTCCGAATTGAAAGTGGTTATGTGACCATAATTAGGTAGGTGATTAACCCTTAAAAGGGCACCTCCTAATTATTTCGTTTGCCTAGTTAATTGTCGGGTCAAACAATTAAGTTAAAAAGTCAAACTGACCAGAATTTGAAATAATAATTATAACTAACAATGCAGAGGTTATAAATTATATTTTATCACTCTAATAATTTGGTAATTAATATTAGAACATGTTTAAGCATGTTCAACCCGACAATTATCAGTTTAGGGTTGGTTCACAACCGAAAGTCGCAAAAGCTTGACTTTTGCTTTGACTTTCAGTTCTGACCCGATTAAGCTTAATCCTTTCATGTTTTAAGCTTCCATTAGGACCACTTTATGTTGTAGTGTAATCCCCTGGAGTTATATTACTTGGTCCTTAGTATTTTGAATTATATGCTGTAGGAACATTTGACGACCTTACGAGTCGATCAGAAGAGTGCTCAGACTGAATCAGAGGCGGAATTCATTGATTCAGTCTTTGTTTAGCTTGATTTCACTAATTTGTCTCTGTTTATTGCTCTTTATAACAAGTTACAAGCTCTGGAGACAATTTGGCAGGGCTTCGCCGTACCATACAAGACCACACCACTAACTGCTTGATTTCGCTTATGTGACCCTATTTATAGGGTGAAGGTTTCGCTTCAATGTACATGTCATATAAGCGAAACCTCTAAGTGACATTCAAGCGGAACCATATAATGACATACAAACGGAACCTCTACCTATGTCACTTTAAGCGAAACCTCTATACTAAACACCTAGAATCTCCTGTTTTCCCGTACAATGAGCCCTAATATAACATTCTAAGACTAAGACTTGATCCAAGACGAAATCAACAGATGTAATGCACCAACAGACTCCCCCTCAGATGTTGATGGAGTCGTTCATCAAGTCTTTGGCAACTTCATATCTGTACTTCTTCAGTCTTGAACAATCTCTGGGCTTCTCTCTCTGTCTAAAACTCGAACAAAGATGTAGTCGACAGACAATTGCACCAACAGACTCCCCCTTGAATGTTGACGGAATCTTTAGTGAGAGTCTTCAACATGTCAGCTCTTCAATCTTGATCGGTCTTCTTCAGAAACTCTTCCTGGAATTATGTCTTCTTCAGGAACTTCTTCCTGGAATCATGTACCTGGATCTTTCTCTGGCTCTAACTCTCGTCAGACTCTCCCTAACATCGAGCTGGGATCGCTGTCTGGTATTTGTTATCACCATTGAAATCAAATCCTGGTTTTATCAGTTTAAGCTCTTCTCAGGTTCTGATGTATCTCCTGGCTTTTCGTAGCAACAGGATCAGAAACCTGCACAACTCTAACACTCTATCACAAACAAACACAATTGTGATTCAACTTAATGAATCAACTAATCATTTAAGAATATTCAAGAATTTTTCTCAGTTAAAACCTATTCAACTTTCCAAAATCTGATTAAACACTTCAAACCAATTTAACCAAAACTTTATTCATAATGTTTAGCCTTTGAGATCTTGAATATCAGCTCTCCAACATCAGTTGTCGAAAATCTTTTTGGATTTTCAAAATATAAATGCAAAAATTAGATGCAGAAATGAAATATGAACAAACATATTTTTGCGAGTTCGTGCAAGAGGATCATATCAGCTACTGACTAAACACAAGTACCGTTAAGCTGTTAATTCATTTTAAGCTTTTAAACAATCCGCATAGATTGCCGATATTCTGATCCACTTAAATTCTCACAAAATGTTCAACCTGTTCAAGATACTGAATTAGTGTTTTAGAACTTAAACATCTACATGTGTCCCACCTCAGTTTATACTCCCGTATCCAGACCCCAATATTCAGTCTTACAGGTGAGTATACCACAACTGATATCTGTTAAGGGGTTATGTGCGAGGGCCGTGAGAGCTCAGGTCGATACTTCCGTATACGCAGAGAGATGACGGCTTCGACTTTTGGTGGGTCCCCTTTAGAGGATCTTTTGTTCAACAGCAATGATTATCAATTTTATTGTTTAATCAAATTGCTGAGGGCGAGCTTGTATTTCAAAGCTTTTTGCAGAAAGTATTATCCGGGGACTAGGTCAGTACTTCCATACAACAGAAGTCCTGGGATAATACTCCAGATATCACTGAGCATAAAGACCTAGTATCTCAGAATACAGGACCCTTCAAACAAGATTTCAGGGGTTACCTATATATCCTGGAGGTGTTCCCCACGTAGACGCAAGCGAAATTTATGTTTATATCCCAAACTGATCTACTAGTTCTGAGAAAACCTACCGGCATATCTTTAGCGAGACTGCTTAATTGCATTTATACATTACAAATCTTTAGCGTACTGTGCCAGTCTAGCTGATGTATATCATTTCCCCTATTCGCACCAAAACTCATTTTTAACTTTTTCAATGTTTTTGACATTTTCAAATTTTCTAATTTTTTTTAAATTTTACTCCCCCTAAAATCAAAATACGTTTCAATTTTGATTTTCTGGAAAGTTTGAAACAAACTGTACAAAGTTGACAACATGATATCGAATCGCTTCAATTCGCCATCCACTTGACGTAAACAATCAGAACTCCCCCTCTCAACAAACTATTTTCCCATTATGATCTCAAAACACTTAAGTTTGTTTTAATCAAAATGGTTTTTCCGGAAAAATTAGTTTGTTTATCAATAAGTTGTAGATTCGGGGTTACTTCATCACCTTGTTTTCTTCATACACATGACAGATTTTACAACTTCAGTTTTAGATCACAATCATCACTTGTAGAAAATCAAGTACAACTTAATTTCCCTGATTTACCACATATAAGGCAAAAAATCACCAGAGTGAAATTTCTCAAGAAATGTGCCGATTCATGTTCCACTTTTACCAACCTGGGAACTCCGGCAAGTTAGGTTTTTCATTTAAACAGATTCACCCAAGCCTGACGGTCCTTGGGTGATTTCGAATTCTTGTTAAACAATGGTGGAAAGTTTGCATCATCCATTGTTAAACCTGAATTCTCCTTTTTTACCTCAACACCAGGCTCCTCTGGTTTTGACAGACCAGAATCATTGCCTGCACATAGCTTGTCTGATTTTGACAAATCAGATTCATCGCCTGAAGGTGGCTTGTCTGACTTTGACATGTCAGATTCATCGCCGACCATTTTCTTCTTTTTCTTTTCCTCTTTCGTCCTTAGATTTGTATCCGATGAATTCGTCTTGCTTGAATTTGCAATCGAAGGAGTCGATTCGTCAGAACTCTTATTTTTACCAACAGTTGAACCCGAGGACAATATCTTCTCAAGATACTCTCTCGCCTTCTTCCTCTTTTTCCTCAGTCTGTCTTGCTGTCCCTGTGAAAGTTTAACTTTCTTTTCTTGAATTGTCTATTCTTGAACTTTAGGTTTTAGAACCTTCTGTTCATGGGGCTTGACTTTGACTGGAATTTTTGCCAATTTCTGAGACTTAGCCCTCAATCTTTCATTCGATCTCCTTGGGCAATCTCTGACAATGTGACCTCTAATTTGACAGTTAAAGCATCTTCTCGTCTCATAACTCCTTCTCTGGTAGTTAACAGCAATGTGTCCTTGATAACCGCATCGGTAACACACTCTGTTATCGTACCAATCACCATTTTCAGCCCAAATACTCAGATCAAAGCATTGTTTGGCTTGGTGATATTCCCTTCTCCTGTTGATTACTGGATTTGGCTTTTCAGCACTGTGGTTCAACCTGCACCACTTATTACCAACAATTTTTGAGTTTTCATTTTTCAATTTTTTTGATTTTTGAATTCGATTGGATGATTGATCTGATGAGCTTTTATTTTCTTTTTGAAAATTTTTCAAATTTTTATCTTTTTGTTTTTGTTTTACTTTCTTCTTCAAAGGTTTTTGCTTAGAGCATTCACCTTTTTCAGTTGATTGCAGAATAGTTTTCTGAAAATTTTCTTTTAAATCATCAGATTTCTCATCACTATCTTCAACTTTGACATTGTCAAAGTTTGTGACATCGTCACTTATTGGAACTGAATTGATCGGTTTTGGACAGGGAAAATTCAAACTGTCTGATGCAGTCACAAAACCTTTCAATTTCTTTTCAAGTACATCAATCTTGTTTCTGGAATTCTCAGCTTCATTTTCAAGCTGAGATATTCTTTCAAGATGAGACTTGATTGAATTTTCATTCTCATTTTTCATGTTTTCAAGAACACACTTTTCATTTTCCAAAACTTTTATCTGTTCTTGCAATTTTGTTTCATTTGCTTTCAGATTCTTGTTTTCCAGCTTAATCCAGAAATCCTCATCTTCTGAAGATTTCTTTTTGCTTTCAAAATCTTTTTCTAACGTTTTGATTTTCTTTTGAGCACATTCACTTTCCTTTTCCAATTTTATAATTTTCTGAAGATGAGAATTTATCATTTTTTGTTTTTCAATGTTGTTTTTGCTAAAAACATTTCTCCCATCTTCAAGAATTTTTATTTGACTTTGAAATTCTTTCTCAGCTTTTAGTTTCTCTATTTCAAAAACTTTCAATTTATCTTTCAACATCTTGTTTTCAAACGTCAAACTGTTCAAGTTACTTAACAGTTTGTCATTTTCAGCTTTCAGTTTCTCACAAATTTCCTGAACCATAAGAATCTGTTTTTCATCAGTTTGCTTCTCATCTTTCAACTTCTTGACTTTCGATGTCAAACTTTCCGCATCTGTCACGAGTTTGTCATTGTCAGTCTTAAGGTTGTCACATTTGGAGCAGACCGATGCAGAATTTGAAGATCCAAACTCTACAGATTCCTCAGCATTTGAAGCTTTTTCTTCCTTGTCCCTGAATGTTCCTGCACAAAATATTTTAACAAAATCAAGAGGATTTTCATTCTCATCTATATAACAACCTCTCTTGATATCGTATTTCATCACATATTTTGCCCTAACACATTCAACAATCATTCTGTTCATCTCACCAATCACATCTAATCCCATATCCATCAAATGATTTTCCAACACTTTAATCATATTTTTTCTTTTCTTTCTATTTTCATATTCATAAGTTTTAAGTATGCTGATGAATCTGTTTAGAGGTAATTTTGAAAAATTTGAATCCTCCCTTAAATTTTTCAAACATTCACTCCATTCAACAGGTAATGCATCTGCAAACTTTTCTAACTTTTCAGCATTTGACAGACATGTCTCATGATTTTTCATGTAACTAAGTAAGACTCCATATCGGTTTTCTAGATCTTCCAAAGTTTCATCTTTCAAACATACAAAATATTTAAACCTTTTTGCCCATCCATCCTTGCTCACTCTTTTATAACTCTCATCTATAAACCCTTGATGCCAATTATTAAATCTCTCAAAATAATAATTTTCTTGTTCATCAAATACCATTTCCATTTTTCAAATAATCCCGACAAGTTTTTGTTGTTCACAAACGCGAAACAAGTAGTGTTCAAATGAGCGAAAACACTTAATGGCCTAAAAAGCGAAACCACAAGCAAGTCCTTTGAAGCGAAACCTCAAATGCACTTAAAGCGGAACCTTAGATGGTCAGATAAGCGAAACCAAACACCAGATGTACGTATAAGCGAAACAACAATGTCTGTTCAAGCGAACCCTCAAGCGGAACTCCAACAAATGATCCTTGAAGCGGAACCTCACAAGCGAACCTCCAAATTGTCACTTGAAGCGAACCTTTCAAGCGGAACCACTTGACATTTGAAGCGAAACTACCTGATTTTGGTGTCACAAAAGCGGAACTAAGTGGTCATACAAGCGAAACTACCTGCTGTCCGAATAAGCGGAACCTAATCCGAAGGTAATTTGACCCATTTTTAGTCCGTAATTTGGTCCGAAGTTTTCAAGGGTTTGTCTATGTCCAATACCACACAGTCTGTGAAATTTTGAACGAAATTCGACCGTAAAAACTTTCTGAACTGATGAAAGAAGGTGTAGAAATCAAAATTTTGAGCGAAAAACAAGCTAAACGGTAAGAACTCTTCCTCCTAAGCTCTGATACCACATGTAGGAACATTTGACGACCTTACGAGTCGATCAGAAGAGTGCTCAGACTGAATCAGAGGCGGAATTCATTGATTCAGTCTTTGTTTAGCTTGATTTCACTAATTTGTCTCTGTTTATTGCTCTTTATAACAAGTTACAAGCTCTGGAGACAATTTGGCAGGGCTTCGCCGTACCATACAAGACCACACCACTAACTGCTTGATTTCGCTTATGTGACCCTATTTATAGGGTGAAGGTTTCGCTTCAATGTACATGTCATACAAGCGAAACCTCTAAGTGACATTCAAGCGGAACCATATAATGACATACAAACGGAACCTCTACCTATGTCACTTTAAGCGAAACCTCTATACTAAACAACTAGAATCTCCTGTTTTCCCGTACAATGAGCCCTAATATAACATTCTAAGACTAAGACTTGATCCAAGACGAAATCAACAGATGTAATGCACCAACAGACTCCCCCTCAGATGTTGATGGAGTCGTTCATCAAGTCTTTGGCAACTTCATATCTGTACTTCTTCAGTCTTGAACAATCTCTGGGCTTTTCTTTCTGTCTAAAACTCGAACAAAGATGTAGTCGACAGACAACTGCACCAACATATGCTAATCTCCGTTAATATGCTTATAAATGCCCATTTTGCCCTTTTGAAATATAAACGAGATTTTTGAAAATGTGAGAGGACAGAAACCTTTATTACTGATATATAAGCATGTCCCGAAAATTTGACATCAGTTCTTGGTCTCAAACAGAAGTTATGATTGATATCGTAAATTGAAGCTTTTTATTAATTAAATTGTGATATCTTGCATAAGTCGTGTTTAAGCATAGGTTTTGACCCAAGACTCATTACCTACTGTTAAGATATTATTTTTAAGGATTTTTGGAATTTTTGATCAGATTATAATCTGATCATATCATAGAGTTCTTGTATAATTCGGTAAATGACGATAATACCCTTTTTATGCATAAAATGAGATTAACGAATGATTTGAATGCCAAACCTTTTCCTACTGATCTTATATATTAAATAAATTATTTTGATCATTTAAGACTGATAAAGATCTCAAATTTCCATAAAACATCTTAATTATCGTCAATTAGCGATTTTTACGCTAAATTAGGTGCATAGTATGGTTTTAAACCATATTTAACACATAAGACTTGTTACCCACTGAATTTTTAAACAAATTTTAATATTATTACAGTAAGTATAAGTCATGAACTTAGACTTCCAAAAATGTCCTTAAAAGCATATGTGAAATGACCAAAATGCCATTTCGGGGCATAGTTTAGGGATAAATGGTAAACCTCACATATATATGATATCTTACTGATGTAATATGATAAAATAAATATTTTTACGGATTACCAAAGACCAGAACCTCAGTTTAATATAAAATCTCTTTTATAAACATTAAAATGACCAAAATGCCCCTACGGGACTTAAATGGTTTTAAATACATTTTGGGCATATATGTTAACACCCTACTGATGTATTAACATATTCTAAGCATTATAACATTTGAGACCTGTATATAATTCATTTGGTTACTTGTTATGCATTTATGCATTCGGATCGGGTTATGTAACTAGTTTACATAAAATAGCCGAAACGGGTTTAACCTTATCATTTAATCTTCAAAATCTAGAATGTGTTTAGTTTACCCATATTATACAAGTATACAAACTTGTCGGGTCTAAACCACATTCTATTCCGGTCTCCGCTTAATCTAACGTTTAGAACCGTAAAGTATCTTTCAAGCTAACCGGTCTAAGTCTTTGACTTAAATAAAGACCCGTTAGTATCCTAATAGGTTATTAAACCATCCATACAGATTGAGTAACTTCAGTAGAAGGTATTTTCATAAGGCTTTAGGAATATACGGCTGAGTTACTTCTTTCACATCTAACTCAGGTAAATACTTTTAACTTATTTTCCCTTATACGGGCTTGGGATACGGTATTATAATAATACCGCTTGGTCGGGTATGAAATCATTTAATCGGATTGTGATTGATAAATTTACATAACCCTTTTTAATCTGTTTTGTTTGATAACATAAGCATTGGGGGTTAATACGACTGTGTCCTGGATATCCTCGGCTCATTTCATTTGAAAATGGCCACGACCTATGCACGGGGTGTAGGCATACACCTGACAGATGCAAATGCTAAATAACCCACATGTTGGGGATAACTCCTTTGTGGGTTCTATAAGTGGTGAGTCGGTTAATCACGACCGGCTTCCAAACTGGCACCAATTGTATGACAAACATGTAAAACTGTATACAAGATTATCTTAAATAATTATCCCAAGTTATAATTGGTTTATGCCTTGTGCACTTAAATCAATTTTCATAAATGTTTTCAAATGAGTCGGTTAATTGTATTTACCAGTGTAAACTGATGTATTTTCCAAAGACTAAGTGACAGGTACCTCATGTTAATAGGCTGGAGCTACTTGGTGTCAAATAAGAGGATCTTGCAAATCCTTAGATGCCTGGAGTCTGTTATTTCAGTTTCTTGTATTTTATTTTATGATCCGCCTGTGGATCTCTATTACAACCAAGTCTGTATATTCTTTTATTTGGACACTCGGACACTATGGTTTGTAATAGTAATTACTTTCCAAGCCTTCCGCTATGCTATTATATTGTGTGTATTGACTATGATGATATCAACTACGTCACGATACTCCCCGCCGGGCCCACCGGTAATATGTGGAAATATCGGGGTGTGACAGGTTGGTATCTGAGCCAACATTGAGTGAATTAAACGCTAGCCTTTTGTGTTTAATCTCAATGACACAATAAGCACATTCCTTAGACTTCCGAGTCTAGGCAAATGACCTAGGATTATTCTTAATTTTCCTTTTGTCTTTTATATTTTGTTTTACTTGTTTTGACAGGTTTAACAATTGAAAATGCCGCCGCGTGTACGAGGAAAAGGGAAAGGGAAAGGTCCTATGAGGGGAGGACCATCAGGCCATGCGGGACCCTCTCACAGGCGCAATCCATCCGCGTCTTTTTCTAGCTCGGATTTGCGAGACCATTGGGACATTCATTTGAGCCCGTGAGACACTCGGTCTCGTTAAGTTCTTCGCCATCATTTCACCCTTCTTTTGGGCCGCCTATTCCAGACGACCCCCAACATTCTCACCATTCACAAGATTCACACCATTCTCACCATTCACACCATTCCTACCACTCTTTACACTCCCATTCTTTTCATCATTCTGACTCCACTTATTCCCCGGCCCAGTTTAACCCAAACGATTATTTTAACGAACCATTGGGTTACAATCCATTAGGACCCGAGGACCACTTCTCCCACGATATGGAGATGGATGACGAGATCCATAGCCGCCAACCGGGACACCGACTCACCCCATCAGCATCTCCGGCGGTTCTCCTTACCAAGGATCGCCATATCAAGGCCCCGACTCATGGGCGGAAAGGTGGAACAAGTATGAATGGGAATTTACCCCTTCATTTCATAACTCTCCTTCTCAACCTCCATTGGAGGAGCCGTATCTTCAAGCGGTTACTCCACCGCCTCTACCCGTTGAGGAACCACCTCAACAACCACCACAACCACCTCCCAAGCCACCTAGGCGAAGGAGGAATGCACGGATGTCCGTGCAAGGGGGACCTAGATTCAGTTCCCCTCAAGCTTGAAGCACATACCCCCTATTCCCGAAGATCCACAGATGGGTGGACCTTCACATGCGGTGCCGGAAGACGATCCCCCGCCAGTTTCTTATGCACCACCGCCACCGCCAGTGGGTTTTGAAAACCCAATACCAACATACCCAGCTTCATCTGGGTATAACCCATTTGAATATCCAACTCATACAGATTATGGATAACAAGCCCCTACCTAAGATCCATATCTTGAGGCAACACAATTTAATGCACTTTATCCTTCACCATTTCCTCCAGTTTATCCAACTGGATATCCAGTGCAAGGTTATCAATACCCACCTTATCAACAACCTCCTCCTCCTCAACAAATTCAAACTCAACAAATTAGGCAGAGGTTGGACCAGGTTGAGCAAAAAGCGGACGAAACAAACAAAAAGCATAACAAATTTCTCAAGGGCCTTGCGAACCTCATAAAAGGCAAAAAGAAGTAGAAGTTTGTTTTATTTTGTTTTGTATTGAAATTTCAATCAAGTCCCTGCGAGGACATTTTATTTTCTGTACTTAGTCCCTACGTGGACTTATTTTCTTTTCTGTAGTCCCTGCGTGGACAGTTTGTTATTTCAAGACCCGTTTAGGGCATTCTTGTAATAGTTTAGTAGTTTAATGGAATTTCTTTTTGAGATTTTAAATGTGTATTTTATTACATCATCATGCTATATCATTTCAATTTTCATTGATCTGCCAAAGAAATTCCAAAAGAAGTTCTTAAAGGTATAACCTAGCCAAAATATTAATGGCTGTGATGGTACAATCTTTTTAAGACAATAATTCCCTGTTAACATCTGAAAACATGTTAACATTCCTGGCTGTGTGACTTGAGAGACCACATTAGCTTCCAAATGTCTTTGGTTATTTCCAAGCCAATCTTATGGCCTATATGATCAATGCGAATCATGGCTATTAAATATCAATATGATGCATACATCAAAACATCCAATTGAGATGTATGCCTATAGGCAAAGGTGTATTAATGACAATGATAGTTTTATTTTATAAACTTCTTGTCAAAAAGGCGATGAACTATGTTCGACCCTTAAAAGATCACTGATCCAAGAGATCATTGGTTATGTTTTAATCGTCCTTGTGATAAGGCCTTCTGTGCCATCTAAATGTCCTTCGAGACGAGCCTTTTGTGCTATCTAAAAATGTCTTTTATGACATTGACAGTTGTGACTTATGTCCCCTGTCTAGTAAATATAAAGGATTATATCCTATTGATTGCCTATAATGGTTCAGTTGTAGCCTAGGCAAACTTTGATCGAATAGATTATAACTTATTATCTAAAATGGTCTATATGGTTTAATAATACCATGACCATCTAATCATCAATGCGATGATTCATTATATAATCTAAATATATCATTATTATTTGATTTAGTACTCAAATCATGGCTGGCTCTAACGAAGCAAATAGTCATCCTGAGTAAGGAAACAATAATACCAGGATAAATATTACTGGAGCTGAATTGCAAGCGATGATAAACGCAGCGGTTGCTCAAGCTGTGGATAATAAGTTTAAGGAGCCGAGTAATGTTCGGTCCAAAACTCATACAAAGTCCCTATCTCATTCGCATACACTGAAGAAGGATGAGTCTCAGCACTCATCTAATCAGAAAAGTGAACCAAAGAGGCAGATTGTCCTCGAACAGACTCCCAGGTACAACAAGGGTTATACCTATAAATATTTCGTCTCCTGTAAACCGAGAGATTTCATGAGAGAAAAGGGAGCCATCGACTGTATGGAGTGGTTAGATGAAATGGAAACTGTGATTGACATCCGTGGGTATGTTAAGGAAGACATCGTCAAGTTTGTATCTCAGTCTTTCAAGGGCGACACCCTAACATGGTGGAAAGCCTTGGTGCAATCCACTGGAAAGGTTCCTTTGTATAACCTTTCGTGGAATAAGTTTGTTGACCTTGTGAAGGACACTTACTGTCCTCAGCATGAAGTTGAAAGAATAGAGACTGACTTCCTCACTTTGGTGATGAAGGATTTGGATTGCGGGTCCTATGTGACCAGTTTCAACTCAATGTCGAGACTTGTGCCGTATTTGGTCACCCCAGAACCCAAACGCATTGCGCGTTTTATCGGTGGTATAGCCCAGAGGTTAAATGAAATGTCAAGGCTTCTAAGCCTGCTACTTATAGATCTACTGTAGATCTATCTTTGTCCCTTACTCTTGATGTTGCAAGGAGTAGGGCAAAGAAAACCACCGATGACGGAAAAGAAAGAGGGAAGAAGACTAGTCCCATCAGTCGAACGAAAAGAATAAAGGGAACCCTGGTTCCAAGAAAGGGCAGTCGGGTGACAAGCCCAGATGCAAGACTTGTAACAAGAGGCACTTTGGAAAGTGCAATCAGGACCCACAAGCTAAACCTTGTGGGATCTGCAAGAAGAAAGGGCATAAGACTGTGGAGTGCTGAAACATCAAGGATGCAACCTGCTACGGTTGCAACGAAAAGGGGCACATCAAGACTAATTGCCCTAAAAATGCTAAGAAGCCTGATGAGGCAAAGAAAACCAATGCTAGGGTTTTTCAGATGAATGCAAGGGAGGCGGTGAACGACGGAAAGGTTATAACAGGTACCTTCCTCATTAATGATATTTATGCTAGAGTTTTATTTGATTCAGGTGCTGATAAGTCGTTTATAGACCATAAGTTTAGTAAGTTACTGAATCTGCCTATTAAAACTCTTGACATAAAATATGAGGTAGAGCTAGCAGATGGTACCTTAGAAACTGCTTCAACTCTTCTTGATGGATGTTTTATATCCATTAAGAATCATTCTATCCCGCTATCCCTTTTGCCAATGAAATTGGCTAGGTTTGATGTAGTTTTAGGCATGGATTGTTTATCGCATAACCAAGCCCAAACTGCCTGCGATAAAATGCTAGTTAACATCAAAACCCCTTCCGGTGAATCCGTCACTATTCAAGGAGATACACAATATGGTCTGCCCAACAATGTGTCTATTCTTAAGGCATCGAAGTGTTTAAAAAGCGGATGTGTCATCTACATAGCACAAGTGACTATTGATGAACCGAAACCCAAGATTGAAGATATTCCAATTATTTCCGAGTACCATGATGTCTTTCCTGATGAATTACCTGGATTATCTCCTAAGAGGCAAGTTGAGTTCAGGATAGACATTCTGCCAGGATCCGCACCAATTGCACGAGCTCCTTATCGCCTAGCGCCTACTGAAATGAAAGAGCTCAGGACCCAATTGGATGACTTACTAGAAAAGGGTTTTATACAACCCATCTCTTCACCTTGGGGAGCTCCTATATTGTTTGTAAAGAAGAAGGATGGATCAATGCGTTTATGCATTGATTATCGAGAGTTAAATAAGGTAACGATCAAGAATCGTTATCCTTTGCCCAGGATCGACGACTTATTTGACCAACTCCAAGGGGCAAGCTTCTTCTCGAAGATCGATCTAAGATCTGGGTATCATCAACTCAAGGTTAGAACTGAAGATGTACCTAAGACAGCGTTCAGAATGAGGTATGGACGCTATGAGTTCTTAGTGATGCCTTTCGGACTCACTAATGCGCCTGCAGCATTTATGGACCTCATGAATAGAGTCTGCAAGCCATACCTAGATAAGTTTGTCATTGTATTTATAGATGACATACTTATTTACTCTCATAATCAAATTGATCACGAGAAACACCTTCAATGCATCTTAGGATTACTTCGGCAGGAGAAGCTGTATGCTAAATTCTCCAAGTGTGAGTTCTGGCTTCGTGAAGTCCAATTTCTTAGACATGTTGTGAGTGAGCGTGGTATCCAAGTAGATCCCGCCAAAATAGAAGCCATTATGAACTAGGAGGCACCAAAGACACCAACAGAAATTCGCAGCTTTCTGGGATTAGCTGGTTATTACAGAAGATTCATTGAGAACTTCTCGAGGATAGCTGCACCACTGACTTCTCTGACCCGCAAGAATGTAAAGTTCGATTGGGGTCCAAAACAACAAGAGTCTTTTGAGATTCTTAAACAGAAATTGAGCAATGCTTAGGTGTTGACATTGCTCGAAGGAATTGAAGAGTTTATTGTGTACTGTGATGCGTCACACACCGGTATAGGTTGTGTACTTATGCAGCGAGGCAAGGTGATTGCCTATGCATCACGACAATTAAAGGTGCATGAAAAGAATTACACCACCCACGATTTGGAGTTGGGTGCCATTGTATTCGCACTAAAATTGTGGAGACATTATCTATATGGAACTAAATGTGTGATATATTCGGATCACAAAAGTCTCAAACACCTATTCAATCAAAAGGATCTTAATATGAGACAACGCCGTTGGATGGAGACTCTAAACGACTACGACTGTGAAATTCGCTACCATCCTGGTAAAGCGAATGTAGTCACTGATGCTCTAAGCCGAAAGGAAAGAGTCAAACCTATAAGGATTAATGCCAAGAGCATCGAGCTCAAGAACAACTTGAATGAAAGGCTACTAGCTGCTCAGAAGGAAGCTGTTTTGGAAGCTAACCTTCCAAGTGAAAAGTTAGGTGTAACTGCTGAACAGTTAGCACCTGGCAAGGATGGAATCCTCAGAATGAATGGAAGAATCTGGGTTCCTATTCATGGAGGGCTTCGAGATATAATCCTCTAGGAAGCTCACAATTCCAAATACTCAGTTCACCTTGGAGGTGACAAAATGTATCAAGATTTGAAAGCTAATTATTGGTGGATAGGTTTGAAGAAATCTATTACCCCACATGTAGCTAAGTGCCTGACTTGTGCTCAAATTAAAGCTGAACATCAAAAGCCGTCGGGTCTGCTACAACAGCCAGAACTTCCCACATGGAAGTGGAGATGGTAACTATGGATTTTATAACCAAGTTACCTAAAACAAGGCATGGAAATGATACTATATGGGTCATAGTTGATAGACTGACAAAGTCAGCTCATTTCTTACCCATCAAGGAGACTCATAGCTCCGACAAGCTAGCTCAATTGTACGTGGATAAGATTGTATCTCTCCACGGAGTGCCGGTATCTATTATATCCGATAGAGATACTAGATACACCTCTCACTTTTGGAAAAGTTTCCAACAATCATTAGGCACTCGTTTGAATTTTAGTACTGCTTACCATCCTCAAACAGACGGACAAAGTGAGCGTACAATTCAAACTTTGGAAGACATTCTTCGTGCGTGTGTTATTGATTTGGGTGGTAGCTGGGATGACCACCTACCTTTGATCGAATTCTCCTATAATAACAGTTACCATACTAGCATTCAGGCTGCGCCTTTTGAGGCGTTATATGGAAGGAAATGCAGAACGCCTGTTTGTTGGGCGGAAGTAGGAGAAGCTCAGTTATCAGGACTAGATATAGTCCTTGAAACAACGGACAAAATTGTCCAAATTCATGATCGCCTGAAAGCTGCCAGGGATAGGCAGAAAAGTTATGCTGATAAAAGGTGAAAACCTCTAAAGTTTGAGGTAGGCGACAAAGTCTTACTAAAAGTGTCACGCTGGAAAGGTGTGATGCGTTTTGGTAAGAAGGGCAAGCTAAGCTCAAGGTATATTGGACCATTCGAGATCATCGAATGTGTCGGCAGTGTAGCTTATAAGCTAAACTTGCCGGAGGAGCTAAGTGGAATTCACAATGTGTTCCACATCTTTAATCTAAAGAAATGTCTAGCTGATGAATCGCTAGCAATGTCTCATAAAGACGTACAGATTGATGAAAGCCTGAGGTTTGTTGAAAGACCTATATCGATCGAGGATCGACAGGTTAAAAAGCTCCGAAGAAAGCACGTGCCTATAATAAATGTTAAATGGGATGCTCGTAGAGGCCCTGAATATACGTGGGAAGTTGAGTCCACTATGCGACAGAAATACCCTCACTTATTCGAGTAAATCTCAAGGTCGAGATTTCTTTTAAGGGGGTGAGGATGTAACACCACGTAAAAACGTGTCCAATTATGTAAAGACACGTGTCCTAAACTCTAAATATGTGAAAGATTGAGTTTGAAGGACTAAAGTTGCCAAACGATGAAAATATGTATGCGAAGGGACTAAAAGTGTCAACATGCCAAATTGTGCCTCTGAATGACCACACACGAAGAATATATTCTTAAACGAGTGATTAATTGGATATAAGAAGCCGTTAATGAAAATAATCGAAAGATTATAAACTACAGGGATTAAACGTGTCAACATATTAATTTTTACCTCTGAGTGATCTTTTAACGAACCTGAGACTTCGTAATATTCAAATATACTCTCAAGAATAAGTGATATAAATTTCACGAGGTTTCGAGATCGTTATATGAGGTTTACGCGAATTCCCTAGAATTAGGGTTTAAAGCGCCAACGAGCTGAAACTTATGTTTTTAGTGATCAATTAACGAAACCGGGCCTAACGGAGTTTGGTTATACTCCCTAGATCATCCACAAACTAACTACAAGGGCCAATTGTGCTTAAAATGAAAGATTTGAGGCTTAAAAAGGTGCAGGGACTAAACTTGCCAAGAATGAAACTTGTTTGGCTGGTAACCAGGGTGGTCGCGTGGCGCGACCATGTAGTCACTCTGCCGTCGCGTGACGCGACGGCACTGTTTTGACAGTCTGCTGTGGCCAGGTGCAGGTTTATTCCTTTCCTTGAGCTCCAAACAAGTAAATTCGAAACAAGGGCCTTGCTAATGGTTTTTACATACCACCAAGACACCTGTAGAGACCTGATAACATCCCTAAACACCTTTTATCATCTGGAGCAACTTGAATTTACTATATATAGAGCCATAAGTTCAGCAATTCATTTGCTCATTCACTCAATATCACTCTCAACTCTCCAAGCTTGTGTTTTGAGCATCTCTGGAGGTTCCTGAATCAAGGGGAAGCTTATTTTTGTAGAAAAGATAGATAGGACCCTTTGTAAGTGTCTTAGCCCCTTTCCTTAGTTCAGTTTTTAGTTTAAAAACCGAAAAGTCAAAGTTTTTGTAATATGACTTTGACTTTCGGTTTAAACACATATGGTCCAGTCACTGTCCGAATTGAAAGTTGTTATGTGACCATAATTAGGTAGGTGATTAACCCTTAAAAGGGCACCTCCTAATTATTTCGTTTGCCTAGTTAATTGTCGGGTCAAACTATTAAGTTAAAAAGTCAAACTGACCAGAATTTGAAATAATAATTATAACTAACAATGTAGAGGTTATAAATTATATTTTATCACTCTAATAACTTGGTAATTAATATTACAACATGTTTAGGCATGTTAAACCCAACAATTATCAGTTTAGGGTCGGTTCACAACTGAAAGCCGCAAAAGCTTGACTTTTGCTTTGACTTTCAGTTCTGACCTGATTAAGCTTAATCCTTTCACGTTTTAAGCTTCCATTAGGACCACTTTATGTTGTAGTGTAACCCCCTGGAGTTATATTACTTGGTCCTTAGTATTTTGAATTATATGCTAATCTCCGTTAATATGCTTATAAATGCCCATTTTGCCCTTTTGACATATAAACGAGATTTTTGAAAATGTGAGAGAACATAAACCTTTATTACTGATATATAAGTATGTCCCGAAAATTTGACATCAGTTCTTGGTCTCAAACAGAAGTTATGCTCGGTATCGTAAATTGAAGCTTTTTATTAATTAAATTGCGATATCTTGCATAAGTCATGTTTAAGCATAGGTTTTGACCCAAAACTCATTACCTACTATTAAGATATTATTTTTAATGATTTTTGGAATTTTTTATCAGATTATAATCTGATCATATCATAGAGTTCTTGTATAATTCGGTAAATGACGATAATACCCTTTTTATGCATAAAATGAGATTAACGAATGATTTGAATGCCAAACCTTTTCCTAATGATCTTATATATTAAATAAATTATTTTGAGCATTTAAGACAGATAAAGATCTCAGATTTCCATAAAACACCTTAATTATCGTCAATTAGCGATTTTTACGCTAAATTAGGTGCATAGTATGGTTTTAAACCATATTAAACACCTAAGACTTGTTACCTACTCAATTTTTAAACAAATTTTAATATTATTACAGTAAGTATAAGTCATGAACTCAGACTTCTAAAAATGTCCTTAAAAGCATATGTGAAATGACCAAAATGCCCTTTCGGGCCATAGTTTGGCCATAAATGGTAAACCTCACATATATATGATATCTTACTGATGTAATGTGATAAAATAAATATTTTTACTGATTACCAAAGACCAGAACCTCAGATTAGTATAAAATCTCTTTTATAAACATTAAAATGACCAAAATGCCCCTACGGTACTTAAATTGGTTTTAAATACATTTTGGGCATATATGTTAACACCCTACTGATGTATTAACATATTCTAAGCATAATAACATTTGAGACCTGTATATAATTCATTTGGTTACTCGTTATGCATTTATGCATTCGGATCGGGTTATGTAACTAGTTTACATAAAATAGCCGAAACGGGTTTAACCTTATCATTTAATCTTCAAAATCTAGAATGTGTTTAGTTTACCCATATTATACAAGTATCCAAACTTGTCGAGTCTAAACCACATTCTATTCCGGTCTCCGCTTAATCTAACGTTTAGAACCGTAAAGTATCTTTCAAGCTAACCGGTCTAAGTCTTTGACTTAAATAAAGGCCCGTTAGTATCCTAATAGGTTATTAAACCATCCATACAGATTGAGTAACTTCACTAGAAGGTATTTTCATAAGGCTTTAGGAATATACGGCTGAGTTACTTCTTTCACATCTAACTCAGGTAAATACTTTTAACTTATTTTCCCTTATACGGGCTTGGGATACGGTATTATAATAATACCGCTTGGTTGGGTATGAAATCATTTAATCGGATTGTGATTAATAAATTTACATAACCCGTTTTAATCTGTTTTGTTTGATAACATAAGCATTGGGGGTTAATACGACCGTGTCCTGGATATCCTTGGCTCATTTCATTTGTAAATGGCCACAACCTATGCACGGGGTGTAGGCATACACCTGACGGATGCAAATGCTAAATAACCCACATGTTGGGGATAACTCCTTTGTGGGTTCTGTAAGTGGTAAGTTGGTTAATCACGACCGGCTTCCAAACCGGCCCCAATTGTATTACAAACATGTAAAACTGTATACAAGATTATCTTAAATAATTGTCCCAAGTTATAAATGGTTTATCCCTTGTGCACTTAAATCAATTTTCATAAATGTTTTCAAATGAGTCGGTTAATTGTATTTACCGGTGTAAACTGACGTATTTTCCAAAGACTAAGTGACAGGTGCCTCACGTTAATAGGATGGAGCTACTTGGTGTCAAATAAAAGGATCTTGCAAATCCTTATATGCCTGGAGTCTGTTATTTTAGTTTCTTGTATTTTATTTTATGATCCGCCTGTGGATCTCTATTACAACTAAGTCTGTATATTCTTTTATTTGGACACTCGGACACTATGGTTTGTAATAGTAATTATTCTCCAAGCCTTCCGCTGTACTATTATATTGTGTGTATTGACTATGATGATATCAACTACGCCACGATACTCCCCGCCGGGTCCACCGGTAATATGTAGAAATATCGGGGTGTGACAGTATACAAAGTATTGAAAAGGTGAAGCTATTCCCCAATGTTACTCCTTCACCCCTAAATTGGGAAGATAGCAAAAAGCCAAATGACAAAAGGGCTCTGAAGATGAGGAGAATGAAGGAAGACCTGGCTGCGGCAAAAATGGGCACCATAAAGACTTTGGCTAAATAGAATGAGTTAACAACCCTTGGCAACTACAAATAGCTAGAAATTCAAACTGAAAGGGATCCCTCATTACTGAAAGGGATCCCTCATTACCAAAAAGGCCAGAGTATGAGCAACTAGACTTTCCCATCAAAACCTTGGTTGATGTGACATCTGTACATTTTCAATCATTATACAATTCCGAAAATTTTTGTATTTAATAAAATCTTGTATTTTATTGGCGAGAACGCATAATTTCAATCGTTGAACAATTTCGATCATTTTCGTATTCAATAAGTCTTGTATTTTATTTACAAAACATGTGACCGTAGGATCGAACGAAACGATATCCATGACATTTCCGGACAAAATCCAAGTTACACATGCCTTAACACCTTTATATAACCTAAATATTAGGTTAAAAGGGGTTAAAAGTGACAAAACGCGACAATACAAGTCCATGGGCTAAATCTGCCAAACTTGGCCCCCAGCCTTGGCTTACGGACCGCAAGGGGCACCCCATACGGTCCGTAAGGGGTGCCCAGCACAACAGACTTGTGTGGCAGCTTCCTAGCTCATGCCTTGGCCCCCCAAGTCACGAATTTTCCAGCTTCTTGCCTCCTTTGGATATGTGTTATGACATTCCTCAGATCATGACACCTCAAGGACACTTGGCTTGATCTTGTGAGCTCAAAAACACTATAAATAGCCAAGAGTTCATTCATTCCAACTTGCTCATTTCTCATTTTCTTCTCCCACTCTCTTGGAGCTTGTTTCCAGCTTTTGGAAGCCTCCTACTCTGAGTTCTAAAAGTGTTCTTAAACACAAGTAAGTGCTCTTCCTAGTTCTTTCATTGTTTTAGCTATTTTGAGCTAAAAGTCAAACAATTTGACTTTCTGTTTGACTTTTGGTTCTGACCATTTTTGGTCAAGTCAAAGTTCAATTGAACTTTGCAACGTGATCATAATCACGAAGGTAATAATCCCTTGCGATTGCACCTTCTGATTACCACGTTTACTAGGCGAATTGACGAGTCAAAGTTCTATAAATTAAAAGTAAAAAATGCGCAAAAGTGCATTTTACGACGAAACTATTTTCGGGTTTTAAAAATTAAAATTTTGACACCAAATAAATTTTATAACTTAGTTAGACATGTTCCAACATGTTTAACTCGTCATTCTAGTTTAGTGCTTTTATTTTAGTCGTAAGTCGTGCGGTTTGACTACCGCTTTGACTTTCGAATCTGACCCGTTTGGTCGATCTTAGGATTCGACCAAGAGCATTTTTGTGACCATATTATTATAGAGAATAACCCTCTCAGGTTATACCTTATGGTCATGTCGTTTGGGTAGTTATATGACAAATCGATATTATGTTCTTTTAAATTGACGAAAACGCCCTTTTTGCACATAAAATGGTTTTAAGCATATAAGACCAAAGTTTTGACATCTAAACTGATGTTATAACATAATCAAACTTGTTTTGACATATGAGACTTGTCATAGGACTTATTTAACCATCCGATCTTATAGTTACGCTAATGACCCGTTAAAGCGGCGTAAACCACTTTAACGAGTCATAACGGGTCAAAGCACTTAGGAATCCTTTCTAATCAGAATGTAAGCCTTATTAAACCATATTACACGAGGTCCTTCTCCCGTTTGGTTTATAAACCTCATTCTATCCGATCTTCCGTTTAAAGTCTCGACACACTAACATAGTTATCTGACACGTTAGGACACACTTGAGCTTTGTTTTATTCCATTGAACAAGGACACATACGCAATCCCAAGTGAGTACATAGTTCCCCTCTTTTACGTTTTTAAATGCTTTGGGGTGATTCATATGTGCCTATCAATATTTTCATGATTTCAAAACTATATGCTTCTATATACATAGTACTTTATCCATTAACGATTTGAAACTGTTACCTATGGCTTAAATAATGATTTTCAAAAGTTGTATGACTCTTGTTGGTGTGCATTTGTATTCATGTCTAAAATACATTCATTAACAATGATCAAGCCGATTGGCAGTATGATATAGCGCTATAGGACTTGACACCCCATTCCCGCTTCCTAGGTTCGTTTGGAAGTTTGATTGGAGAATGTCAGAAACTAAGTTACCCCAAATGGATTTACCTTCGTGGTAAATCTACAAACGTCAACGAATAAGGTTTGAATGTATTAGCAAACGATCACATATGTTTATACAAAGTTTTCAATTAAGCCATGAAACTTATCTTTTATTGAATACTAAACATTTTGATTTCATAAACCAAAGCATACTTCTTGTATACTACAAGCATTATTATTCATAAACCAAAGTATAGTTCATGTATACTATAAGCATTATTATTCATAACCAAAGAATACTTCTTGTATACTATAAGCATTATTATTCATAAACCAAAGTATACTTCTTATATACTATAAGCTTTATTATTCATAAACCAAAGTATACGTCTTGTATACTATAAGCTTTATTAATCATAAACCAAAGTATATTTCTTGTATACTACGAATTCTATTATTCAAAAACCAAAGTATATTTGCATATACTACAAGTTCTTTTTATCAAAAAGCAAAGTATTTTAGATACTAAATTTTTGTCAATGATTCATGGCTACTTTTGAAATCGCTTAAACATTTTCTTTTAATATTCAAAGCCATGAATCTTAATCACAAAACATATGTTACTCACAGGAATTTTTATGCTGACGTTTTATTTTCACATATGTTTCAGGTACTATTATGTGATGATTGCTAACGCATGCTACACATAGGATGGACCCGGGCCTTAGTTTACCTTAAAACTTGAAAGACAATTGTTTATATTTGTTTGTTTTGTTTCAAAACATTGTAATTCATTAATTCAATAAAACAAAACCTTATGTACCATGTGTTGTAAAACAATTTCCTGTAACGTGAATCCTCGATGTTCCCGTCGCGGTTTGTTGTATTACGCGATCGGGGTGTTACAGTTGAACCTTCCGAGTTCCCATCAGTTAGAAACATAACAAGAGCTGCAAGAGAATTTCTCAAAAGAAGACTTGAACAGAAGAAAGATACCAGGAAAGAAGACCTTGTTGACATCATCATAGGGAGACCGAAGTCTCCAAACTCATTAATAATAACTCTGGTCCCAACAAATCCTCCCGGTCTTAAAATTCTATAATGGAAGTCAAACAAAGACATCCATAAATTGACACTGCTCAGGGCCAGTGGGGAGGTGGAAAAGATCTCAATGAAAAGTGCTTCTTGGCTAAAAACTGAAGATCTGCAAGACTTGATAAGTCTGCCACTGGAGAGGGACCAGAAGACACTGTTTCTCTTGACTTTGAATTCCAATTCAAAGGTCAAATAAGAGAACAGTTGATGAAAAATAAAGATTGATCAAATAAACATTTGTTTTGGCATCATCTGTTCTAGGTGGAGATTGTTGGACTTACAAAAGAACAGATGATATCCAAAATCCAAGACATGACCCAAAGATCAAGAAATAAATAGTTGATGAAGAAATTCTCTCCCCAAGAGTAGTGAATCTTGAACACCTAATTAGAACATCTGTTGAAGACAAAGGAAACATCTATTCAAGCCTTGGAACCGTTGTTCAAGAAGAAACGACATCTGTTGAAGGCTAAATAAAGTCTGTGGAAGTCAAAGGTCTGATGAGGAAGACCAAACATCTGTCTAGCCAAACAGAAGTTTGGATCACAACAACAGAGGATAGTCTAGACAGTGGTTTCCCAATGTTACAATACTTATCTTATAACAATGTTTAAACCAGTTATAACAGATGTTAGGATTTGCATAGATGTTTGCAACATCTGTTGAATCTTTTCTGTTAGGAATGTTAGATGTCACTATCAGGGTGATGTCAGCCTATTACGAACAGAGCTTTAGTACTTAGTATAAATAGATCTCACCCATTAAAGATCTATTTTATCACTTCACACATTCTCTTTTGTACGAACAGTTCTAGTGACTGATCAGGCTGAAGGGGAGATTGAGAATCATTAATGTAAAACTTTTGAATCATATGAATCATTGAAAAACAGGTGTTCATAATATCTATCTATTTGTGAATTATATTGTTTTGATAAGTACTTGTTTACAAGTATCAAACTCAGAACCTAACACATGGTTATACATATCTAAATTGTGGATATAAAATTAATACTTAAGGTGTAAATGAAACATTATCAAATATAATATTTATTGTTTATCACAAATTTGCCTTAATTTTAGATTTTTTAGTACCGAACTTCGTGTAACACACGGTTCATTATTTAGTCTATCTATATATTACAAACCATGTAAGAAAATGGTGTATACTTCACAGAATTTTACTTTCCCAAGCATTCGATCAAGCAATCAACATTTGATATATCTAGTGTCAACTTGATACCCTACGCAAGATCATTGGGGCACCGTATTTGGGACAAACTGTTAGTACCTGCACTGGAGCGTGGACATATGAGGGTGATACTACAAAGTTATATTTCCTAACGATCATAGCAAGGACGATTTTAGCTTCAACGATGGCTAGGTTTTGGCCAACACAAATCCGAGGTCCTAAACCAAAAGGGAAGTAAGTGGCCAAGTGTTTTTTGGGCTCTATAAACCGCATAGGGTTAAATAGCTTTGCATCGTCTCCCCAAATCTTAGGGTCATAATGGATGGCAGCCATGGCAATGAAGAGTTGTGTTTTGGCTGGAATTTGAAGGCCACCTATCTTCACATTATTTGTGGTTTCCCTCAAAGATATTGGTGCTGCGGGGTAGAGTCTAAGTGCTTCATTTAGTATCATGTTAATCTGTTAAACAAGAAAAAAAACATAATTGGCTACTTGTAGTGTTCATTTTTAACAATATAAAAGAGGGGACGAGAAAGATATAGTTTGTAGGTTTCTAACCAACTCTATTTTTACCAACAGTATATATGTAGCTGGTAAGTTACATATGTGTAGCTCGCGAGCTACATATATCCCTTTGTTTTTTACATGTATGTACTCATCAGCTACATATTTTTTTAATATCTAAAATACTAACCTTATATTTAAAAACAAAAAAAATTGAAAAAAAACTGATTTATTGTTGGTGGTTGTTTTCTCGTGAGTTGTGTCTTTCTTGAACCGTACCATATAAGGGGTGAGCTTAAACGATACTACTAAAAATTTACCAACTAATAGAAATCATTATATTAAGGGTTTTAAACTGTAAGGGTGAGCGGGGTGCATAGGTGGAGTGGAAGCGGTGAGTGGAGTTACCGCAAGTATGATCCGCCGCCAACACCCCAAGTCCATGCGGTGAACTCAATAATCGGTAACTTGTTACCGCATGCAGGAAGAGGAGAGAGAGGGTGTAATGGTGGGCCCACTCTCTTTCAACCAATCACAATTTTTTCTTTTGTTTTTTTTTTTTAATTTTTAAGGAAAAATTATTTGGATTAACCACCCCTTGTGATTAAGTGTAAAATAAGAAATGAAGAGGAAAGTTAACATGACATGACATGTTTTGATTGGTTATGATAGGAGTTTACCACTCCCCTTAAGGTGACCACCTCTCTCACCTTAAGAAATTATAGTGTATTACTACTATGTACTATGTACAATATAAAATGTTCATCGCTGAAAGTTAACGTTTTAAATTTTTTTAATAGTTCTTATTTAACCTAACATTATACATATCAATTAAGACTCCTCATAAATAGTAATTCATGTTTTTTATATTTTATTTATTACTTAATTTGTTTTTTTAGTAATAACTTGCATTTGTTAATATTTTAAAATTTGTAAAATCACATCTATGTTTTATCATTTTTAACATTTCAAGTTATTTGCATGGGCATCGTGATGGTACGTTACCGCGAGCATTGAATTGGTAACGATTCGGTTCATACAGTACTTGTACCATACTGCATGAGCTCAACATAGAAATCAATACATGTTTTGTGTCGACCGAAAACAATAAAAACAAATATCGATATTGTCCTAGTACTGGCACCCATGTTGTTAGGTACAATATGGTAGTGATACTGTGTTAGTCTATAAAAAACAATTAAAAATACCGGTAGCAACATCGATGTTTTTTCGGTTTCTGTTCTGTTCACTAGGGTAGTGACACGGTATCCTTTATAAAAGATGCAAACGATGAGACAAAAACTGTACTAATGTTCGTTTCGGTTGTGTACAATATGGTAACGATACAATGTTAGTTTATCAAAAGCAAAAACAATAAAAATATATACTGGTACAGATGTTAGTCAGTTTCAGTTCGGTTTGGTACGCTAGCGGCATATTATTCGTTTTCAGTAAATTTATATCACAATGTTAATAAAAATAAACATAGAACGCAAGTGAACCTAACCGATATCAACTAAACAACATCATTACCGATATCGATATTTATTCTTATGGTTTCGATTGATGTAAGGTTTTATATTTCAATTACTATAATGAGTGCCGGTACCATAATAAACCGAACCGATACTGACCAAATTCTCACCGCGAAGCACGGGGAAAATCTCACTAGTATATATTAAATAGATCATGTGTATTTAATGAGTGCTATAAACTTGTATGTATAAAAACTTTGAGTTACAGATATTCTTTTACTTGATTTGAACACAAAATCAAATCGAGACTAAGTTCAAAAATATCACGGAATTATTATTTTTGACATGTGGAATTGCATTTAGAAATGGTAATGCACTTTTTGCTTTGAAAAAAAATTAAAATTCTCTTGTTCACTTAATGCATGTATGATCCGTTTTACATATAGCAATATTATTAATAAAGAAACTAAATAATAATAAAAATAATAGTAATAGTAATAGCAATTGAGGATATGTCGATATGGTATGGACGTATGGTGGTATGATCTTCTTGTTAAAAATAATTATACACGGCAGGTGGTGTTGAAATAAATCTACTTGACTTATCTATTTGATTACGGGAGGCGGTGTTGAAATAAATCTACTTGACTTATCTATTTGATTTCAAAACTTGAAATTTCTTTCACCAAAGACATTTGGTTTAGTGGTATGAAAATATTGGATAACGCTTTTTCTTTTTCATATGATGAGAATTTAAATCTCATGAAAGTATTAGATAAAGTTTTGTCTTTTCATATGGTGAGATTTAAATCTCATTGTTTGTCGGTTAAAAAAAAATTAAATATTAGTCAACAATCATGATTTGAAAATTTATTAAACCAGCTCACTTTTGAATTTTGATTAAATCGGCCAAATGAATTAAAATCAATCTTCGTCAAGTTTTGCCGACTCCCCCAACCTCAACGCAATCCTACTTTACATAAGTTTGGGACGGGTTTGAAATTTGATGATATACCCGTTTATAATCCGACCTAATTACCCAATTAAATATACCCATTTACCCAACTGTATACCTGATATGATGTTTTTAAATATGTATATATTACTACACCCTTAAAATGCATGGTCTGTGGTCAAAGCCACCGACTAAAACTAATTAATATATATATTAAATTAAATAACATCATGAACTACATTCTTTATCTTTTGACCACAAGTGTTTTTTAGTCTTGATTTTTACTTTTTACCCCTTGAATGCTTTAAAAATTCCGAAGTCAAATTAATAGGTTATATTTACCTAATTACATTTACATAATTAATAATATAGCAATTCATCTTCCTATACTAATAAACAAAAATCTTTTTGTACACGTGTCACTCTCTGGTGCCTTCTCACTTTTAATAATAGTATTACATATTAATTTTTATACACAAAATATAATTTAAAATTAATTAATATAGTTAGAGATAAACTAATAAATTCAAATTTAATTAATAATTATCTACAACAAATATAAATGTATCAAATAATATAATAAGTATAATATTATTTAATATAGTTAGAGATCAAATATATAATTTCAATTTTAATTAATAGTAAATTACTTTTTGAGTCCCTATGTTTTAGTGGTTTTAACCACTTGAATCCAAAATCAAAAAGTTTACCGTCCTGAGTTTCTAACCGCTCATTCACACCCTCTGTAAAAAAATTCAAAAAACCTTTTGTAAGCCAAGTTCTCACCACTTGTTGAAAATTTCATTTTACCCTAACCATATATATTTGTTAAGATAAAATATATTATTTGGATATAAACAATAATTACTAATAAAGTATCAAATCACATGTACAAGTACTTATAGTATATAACTTAGAAGACTAAAATTACAAACGGATTATCTAAATAAAGTACCAAATTATCTTTAAAGCGAACACTAAATGGTTTTTAAAAGACATTTTTTTTGCTATTAAGTATATAATATTATATTTACTTAAGCTGTGTAATACACGTGTTCAATATTTTCTTCCAATTTTAATTTTTTGTTACTATCAATATGTTTTCATCTTAAAAAATGATCCAACTTCCTAATAATATTATCATCATGCTAAATAAAGACATTATATAATATTATAAAAATTCTAATTTGAATATTTAAATGTCAACTACTAATTAAAAAAATTGTTGTAGACGCTCAAATTTATAGTTTCAAAAACTTTAGTCATACTCTTTTAAACGTATCTTTATTTTTAGTATGATTTTTTTAATATGTAATATTTTCTATATAATTATGATATTCGTATCTTGTCTCATGATCCATATATCTAAAAATAATATTTATTATATCTTAATATACATAGTAGAATTTAATTACAATTCATTTACCATAATCTCATAACTTATTATTATTTTTAAAAATACTTACAATTTTATGATCATTATTTTTTTTTAATTTTTTAGTGTTACTTCTTTTTAAGACATAATAAAATGGATTGTAGTATCTCAAAGAGAAGTGAAAACTTAGAAAATTATTTTGAATAGCGAAAATATAACTGTTCTTTTGTTTTACTATTTTATCTAAATAAGTCATTTCATTAATAAGAATTATATACAAGTTTATAATTTACATTTTTCATCATTTAGCCCGTGTAATACACGGGGTTGTAAGCTAGTATTATAATAATCAACTGTAACCTCTACAGTGGTATTTTTTTAAAGTTTTGAATTAACTCTTACGCTATAAATAATATACGTTTTTAACCCATTTGTTATATTTTTGTTTTATAACTTTCGTTCATTAGTTTTTTAGAAGGACCAAATAGGTGATATTTTTTATAACTTTCGTCCGTTAGCTTTTAGAAGGACTAAATAAGTGATTTTTTTTTTTAAAAACGACGTAACACCATGTGACCACAACCATTTTTTCATTCATTCAGGTCCCTACACCACGTCATAGGTACCACGCCGCTATTTTCCTTCCATTTGTCACATTTTGTTTTGTTTTTACGTTGTTTTACATATTTACATTGTACAACTTTATAGTGGTCTTTAATATTTGGTTTGTACCAAGCTTCCCAGCCGCAA
Organism: Helianthus annuus; assembly: GCF_002127325.2. Lineage (NCBI taxonomy): Eukaryota > Viridiplantae > Streptophyta > Magnoliopsida > Asterales > Asteraceae > Helianthus > Helianthus annuus. The sequence goes on from NC_035441.2 coordinate 127,933,457, forward strand.
CACGCGGTGGGGAAACCCTAATTCAGTTGCGTAGCCATCTTAATCGACATGTAGGTTTCAGCTGCGATTTTTGGGAAATGATATGTAAGTCCTTGGAACATTTAATTTTTTTTATTCATTTACCTTTCATTTCATAGATTTCTTAGAATTATAAATTCACTTCTTTTATATGACTAGATTCATTATGTGTGAGGTTTATTTTGTTCATGTTAGGTACAAAGAAGAAGCCGAATGATCTCAAATTGTCAAGATGTTCAAGCAACTAGCAAGTGTTTGGATGATATTCATGCTCTTAACCACTTTCTATAACAATTATTACTTAATATGATTTTTGTATTGATTCTCTAAAATTACTTGATTCAAATTTGTGATGAATGATTAGTCCCTTTTAGTACTTGATTTGAAAATATATTTAAGATAAAATTTCTATAATTAGTTGTTATACATGAATAAATGACTTTATCTTTTTTTATATAATGTTCTTTATTTTTAACCATATAATACATTCACATTTTATAACATTTGATTCATATTTTGATAATTTCTTTTTTACTCGACCGGTGTATATTGATCAACAGAATTTTTTATGCAATAGTACAAGACTACGTATTACTAAACTTTACAGACGTGTTATAGAATATGAGATTATATATGGATTTTAATAGGTTTTTATGCGTTTCTACAAAATATTATATTCCAAAGTAAATAATATGGTTTTGAATGAAGCTGCGCATCGCACGGGCATTAACCTAGTAATAATAATAATCAGATTTGTCCGGTGGTATTGTTTTGTCTTAGTCTTTGAAACCCATAGTACTCAAGTTCGAGACTCCTTAGCTATTTCTGTTTCCATTTCTTTTGTTTTTATGTCTTCATCTTTTCTTTACTATTTGTTTTTTTCACTGCTTTTAAGTTCCTTTTTAATATAGTCATCATTATTAGCTATTATATAATTACCAAACATATAAATTGTGTTTTTCACTGCTTTTAACTTCCTTTTTAATATACTCATCATTAGCTATTATATAATTACCAAACATATAAATATTTGAACTTTTATAATTTTTACAAAGTGGTCGAAATTGAGCCGGCCTATATTTTAACAATTATTAGGATACGGTATTTTTGTCATCTATGCATTTAAGTATATTTTTTCATAAACAATGTAATTATTTGATATATTTTTATAGTTATAATGTTAAATGTAATTGATTAGTAATATATTTTTATAGTTATAATGCTAAATGTAATTGATTAGTAGTTATTTGATAAAATATACGTTACATTTAAGTATATTTTTTTTTTCAAATTAATGGGTTTACCTGAAACTCACAATTATACCTTATACCCGATGGGTTTTGGAACGAGTTTAGGACAAGATTATCAAATCGAGTTTAGGATTACGACCCATTGCCATTCTATTAACACACAACCCCCCCCCCCCCCCCCCCCCAAAATTAGAAAAAAAGTAGATTGATGATTTGATTGATTTGGTAAGAGGGTATTATTAGAAAAAGTAGATTGATGATTTTATTGAATGGGTAAGAGGGTATATTCGGTTAAACTATAATAGAAAGTGTAGTTTTAACACAAGCTACTTAATAGTTAAAGAAGATAATAGACTGACCATCTTGAAGTTGGCTAGATGCTCAACCGATGGAAGCTCATCATGCCCACAAACCCTAACCACTTCTTCACGAGCCCTAGTCTGCCATTCTTGGTTCCATCCAAGAAGAATAAAAGCCCAAGTTAGAAGATTGGCTGTTGATTCTTTCCCAGCAAAGTAAAACGTTTTGCATTCGTCTATGATCTCTTCGAGACTGAGTCTCTTTTCGACGTTTCCCTTTGTCTTGTAAGGAGTCGTTAACAACGAAAGCAACGCTTTGGGATTTTCATTCGTTTTATTATTCTTCTCAATAATCTTAATTATCATCTCTTTTGTTGCCCGTTGAAGGTCCCAACTTAACCTGTTTTTCTTAGTTGGCATGTACCTGCCATTCCATTTGTATGTTCAAACGTATTATTTATGTAATATAATGTAACGTAATGTAATGTAATGTAATGTAATGAATGGTTAGTGATAATTGTGATACGTACTTGAATCCAGGGAAGTAAACACTGTTTATAGCATCCGACGCAATCCTAACAAGTTGATCTTGTAACTCAAAGATACCCTTTCCTTCTTCAAAATTGCTTCCGAATGCAGTTCTCGATATTACATCAGCCGAGAGGTTGTTGAACTCCTTATATACGTCCAATTCAACAAAATTTTCATCAGTTATTTTGACTTCTATTTCATCCAGTAGACTCTTAGCACTAGCCACAATTTCTGGGACCAACTCCTATAAGCCAAAGTTCCTTTTAGAATACATAGGGTGAAACTCACTACAAATTACTAAATCATGAGAAAACACTAAATTATTAACTTATTAAATATATATAATCGTGTATGTATATAAGGTACGTAAAATTAGATAAAAGTAATAAGGAATTGAATATCATAACCTTAACCCTTTCCATGTTAAACGCTTGGCTAGTGATCTTTCTGTGGACAGCCCATTGATCTCCTTCAAGATACACGATCCCTTCCCCGAACAAACCCTTAACCAACGGGTTAACTCTGGCTTTCCGAAACGAGCCACTGGTATTCAACAAGATTTCTTTAATCATATCCGGGTTGGCTACGGCTAACCTGGGCTTGTTCCCAAACCAATACAAAAACTGCTCGCCATACACCTTGGACCAAAAGTAGTAGTGTGGCAATACATTTCGTAGCACTTGATCATTGTTCAAAGATTCCAACTTTGATAAGGGTTTGTCATCAGCCGTTACGAGCAGGCGTTGGAGTTCGCCAGAGTTGCCGGTGAAAGGGTTGTAGTTTGGTCCTCTGATGCCTTGTTGCCTAAAATGATGTTGGATCTTCGACGGGATTGTTATGAATTTGTAGTAAAGGTAGAAAAGAGTGCATATAGTAAGTGAGGGGATGACAAGAATCAGCAAGCTCATTTGCGTTTGTGAAAGATAAACGTATGAGAAAAAAGAGATTGCTTTGATGGTAATGGCTATTCTGTTATATATATATCCGCACCATTACTTGAAGAGCTCATGTGTCATGCATGCAGATATAAGCGGTTAATTTGCAAGAATTCAAGGTCGCAAATGGCCAGCAATATGAAACTTTGACAAATATGACATATAACCTTTAACATTCAAAGTTATTTTCTAGCTATTCTGTACTATAACCTTTAACATTCAAAGTAATTTTCTAGAGTTTATGCTAATCTATAAATCTATCTATACTTTCTATAAAAGAAGAAATCCCAATGACATAAGAAAAGCTGATGTGTCAGCAAGAGAGACTGTCCAACAAGGCTTTTCTTATGTCATTATTACATCATAAAGGCTAATATATAAATCACTTTAAAATAGATTTAATGTTCGATCAAACCACTGCCTTGTGTATTTTCAAATGTTAAAGGTCTGGCCCACATTCCAAAGGGCAAACCACTGCCCATCTACAAGAAAGTAGCAGCTGGTTCCTTTGGCAAACGTATACTTAGCAGCAGCAGTTGTTGTTATCTTCCGAAATGCTTTTAGATCAGCAGATGTTTAATGCTAATTACCGGGAAACTCAAATTCAAATATGCATGGGAATAAGTAATTAGCAATTAATGCATGTCACTCAGAAACTCCTGTCAATCATCCTTCTTATATAAGGCTTTTCTTCTCATTTCCCTCTTCATATTTCATCACGCTTTCATCTTCTCTGATTTTGAAATTTGAAATTTAATCACAATCCAAATTTCAAATTAGAAGCATGTCAATATCAGTTGACAGTAATAATCTTAGTTTTGTTAACGATTTAAATCAAGGGAAGGATATGTGGAACATGAAGGCGAGAATTATTCGAAAATGGAATCAGGGTTACAAGATGGATCTCATCTTCATTGATGAGAAGGTAATTTGTATCTCTGCTTTTCCGTCTTATTAGAGAATGTAGTGTTGTATGCTAAGAAGATACTTTCTTTAAATGTTCTTCAGGGTGCTAAGATTCAAGCAGGTATTAAGAGTCATCTGATACCTGTTTTTGATGGACAGCTTCAAGAAGATGCTGTTGTGATTCTTTCGAAATTTGGTGTTGGTGAGAATAAAGATTTATGTAAAGTAGTAGTGCAGCCTTATAAAATCAACTTTTATAGATGCACAATTGTTACTCCTGTGAGAGATTGGCAAGGTGTTGAGTATAGTTTCAATTTCAGAGTTTATGAAGATATTCTTCAAGGAGAGGCGTTAAATGCTTTGAGTGTTGGTAGTGTATATTTTTGTAATCATGTCTTGCTTGTATAATATTAGAGAGTTTTACTTATATTCTTGTATAATGTGATCATATAGATGTTGCTGGATCTGTGATTTGTTGTGGAGATCTTGAAATCTTTGATCGACCTCCAAAGGAGACTAAGAAGATGAATTTCGATATTGAAGATTTGGAGTAAGTTGTTGTTTATATGTTCAGTCATGTACTGATCATTAAATGTATTTAATGATGTTAATAAATAAGATGAAGAATGTTTGTTTTTAATGTGAGATCATGATAATGGTAATAAATGAGATTTATAGTGTTTGTATGTAATGCTGAATCATGGTAATAAATGAGGTCTACAGTTTATTCTTAGTGAATATGGTAGTTAATTTATGGCTCATTGGCTACTTTAATAAATGTTATAGTTTTCCTGATTGATTTTATGTTTTTATTCATTCAACGTTATTTTGATATGAATATTCTTTTCATGTAGGGGTAAGGTTTTGCGGTGTACTGTGTGGAATGATTATGCTCCGCAGATTAAGGACTTCGTTTCTAAAATCCCAGCTCATGAGCATGTGATGGCTGTTATACATCATGGAAAGTGTAAAGAATGGAAAGGTATTTTTGTTACTTTCTTCAAATCATAACTATACTGTTTATTTCTGGCAATATAAAGACAGGTATACATTAAATATCTATATACTTTTCAATGTAGGTGAATATACTGTTCAAAGTGATAAGTTTGCAACACGAATTTTTCTGAATGAAGAAATTGATGAAGTTGATGAGCTAAGGAGGAGGTAATTTCTCAACGTAATTTCTATTGTATATAGATGTTCAAGTCAAATACTTGGTTTCATGTCATTTGTATACTAATTCTAATCATTGTTGGTATTCAAATGGCATATATTGAAGTTTGGACAAGGGAGTGGTTCTACTTCTCAAACGATACTATCGTCTCAGAGTGTTTTTCCATTACATAAAGAATTTGTAACTGAAGGTGTGAAGAAACACGTTGATGAGATTAGCGAGATAGAAAAGGTTTCACATCTTTGTATATAGTTTGGTTATTTGTTTGGTTTGTCACCTGTGTGTTTTTACAGGAAGTGTCTTGTGTTTTTACAGGAAATGTCTTGTGTTGTGGTTGCGACAATTAAGATTGTGCAAGAAGAGTATGGTTGGTTTTATGCTGCCTGTCGTAAGTGTTTCAAGAAGGTGATGGGTAAAAGTGAATACTTGCAGAATGTTGAAAATGTTTCAGATGATATTCTTCGATTGCCTGCGACTTCTTTGGTTTGTATCAAATGTCATACTGAATGTACATCGATCACCACAAAGTAAGCAATGATGATTATTTAGCGTTATATTTATATAAGTAACATTCTAAGACTGATATTTGAATATAGTTTTGCAGTTTACTTAGTTAGTTGTGTATATTTCAGGTTCAAGGTGCAAGTGCAGATGCAGGATGAGAGTGGTAGTATTTCTTTTGTTATGTTTGATAGAGATGTTCAGAAGCTTCTTGGATTAGCGGCAAGTGACATAAGAGAGAGGCAGGTTAAGGCCAATGATACTGGATTCCCTCATGAGATATTTCGATTGGTTGATAAGAAGGCTGCTTTTAAGATTGATGTTTCAGAGTTCAATCATAAAAATGACTATCGTGTTTATACTGTGCAAAAAACATGTGATGATCCAGTAATAATTGCTGAGTTGGTTGGTGGAGATGGTAATGGTGATGAAAATACTGATGAGGTAGCATATAAAATTACTCTTTTAATCTATTTATTTTTCTTTTGAGTTTTAAACACTAGATTCTGTACTTTTTTATATGATATCATATATTATGATCCTTTAGGTTACTCAAGAGGTAGCTGACGTTAAAGGCGTTAACCTTTCAGAATCTTCCCAGGTGTCTGCTGAACGAACTTCAAGGGTGAGTATTTATTTTTAAAGTATGTTTAGTATGTTTAAAAAGAGTTCATTATTTTATTAAATGAGATCAATAGTTGTTTTGTGATCTGTTGCAAGGATGCTGTCTCTGTTACGGCCGACTCTTCAGCCGTTGAAGTTGAAAAGGATTATGGATCAAGTCCCAATGGAAAGCGGATGGCTCAAGATGCTGATGTTGTCAACATTGGTGAGCTATCCACTAATGTGAGAAGAACCCGGAAGAAGCTGACTAAGGTTAACAATTAGATGCTTATGAAAAAACAATTCTTTTGAGAGATAAGTAGAAACCACTTATTTTTGAAGAATCCTTGTGGTTTTTATTTATGTCTGTTAACTGTTGTTTTAACAAACTGTGGTTAAAAGTTTGGTTTGTAAGGGCTACGATGATGAATATGGTATGTAATGTCTATGGTTTGAATATCAAGTAAGGTTAACCTTTTGTTTGTTATATAATATTGTTATTATACATTATATACATTTTTGGTGATATTGATGGACTGAATAAGTAGTAGGGCTGTATATTATTGTTAGATTGATGAATGAAAATATAATCAATTGGTTAGTCGGAAAACTTTGGGGTCTGAGATACATTAACATCTGTTAGAGGCTAAGCGTTGTTATAGCGTGCAAACATCTGTTAACCCCTAAGCACTGTTAAAAGATCTGTTAAAGGCTAAGCACTGTTATATCGTGCTTCAACAGACCTTATGAGTGGTTGATCATCATCTGTTAAAGTTCTTATATTATAGATCTTCTGTTGCATGTTACTTATATAAATATAACGCTAAATAATCTTTTGTTTGTTATATAATATTGTTATTATACATTATATACATTTTTGGTGATATTGATGGACTGAATAAGTAGTAGGGTTGTATATTATTGTTAGATTGATGAATGAAAATTTAATCAATTGGTTAGTCAGAAAACTGTTGGGGTCTGGGATACATTAACATCTGTTAGAAGCTAAGCACTGTTATAGCGTGCAAACATATGTTAACCCCTAAGCATTGTTAAAAGATCTGTTAAAGGCTAAGCACTGTTATATCGTGCTTCAACAGACCTTATGAGTAGTTGATCATCATATGTTAAAGATCTTATATTATAGATCTTCTATTGAATTATGTAACATCTGTTGGTGAACAACAGAACTTAGGTTCATCATACATTTTACTTCATCAGCAGAGGTTCTCTTTAGCAGACCTTTGCTTCAGCAGTGTTTGTCTTAACAGACCTTTTGGTTCATCAGCAGAGTTTGTTTGGCTATTGATGCACTGGATAAGTAGTAGGGTTGTATATTATTGTTAGATTGATGAATGAAAATTTAATCAATTGGTTAGTTGGAAAACTGTTGGGGTCTGAGATACATTAACATCTGTTAGAGGCTAAGCACTGTTATAGCGTGCTAACATCTGTTAACCCCTAAGCACTGTTAAAGATCTGTTAAAGGCTAAGCACTGTTATAGCATGCTTCAACAGACCTTATGAGCTGTTGATCATCATCTATTAAATATCTTATATTATAGATCTTCTGTTGAATTGTGTAATATCTGTTGGTGCACAGCAGAACTTAGGTTCATCATACATTTTGCTTCATCAGCAGAGGTAAAACCACAAAGTTTTGAAAGTATATACTAAGACTACATAACTTCATTCTTAAGTTAGTTTCCAAAGAAGAAATTTGTCCATCAAACATGTCAACTAAAACATAAATTATACAAGGCTGAAAAGGTGTTCAAAGATCATGTCAAACAAACTTCAAAGTGTATTTTATCTCCTCTTACACTTTTTTCTTCGACTATCTCAAACCTCAGCTTTTTCCCCACAGATATTCCTGTTTCATCCATGATACGCTGCCAGTCTGTATGCATCACTAGATGGTTGTTGTGACAACAACTTCAGCAAATCGTGTGGTAAATGCTATAATTTTCATATATTTTAGAAATGTCATATTAGATTTTATATAGGATACAAAATATAAATTAGAAGTTTTTCTAACAGTCCAAAAGATACACTGGCAATATATAAAAATAAGTAGCAATTTTTAACCTGCTTGCAGTATGTTTCTTCTTCAGCCTGTATCAAGCATCCATGAACATAATCTCTGTTCAAGCCATCTTTTCTAATCTCCAATCCCTCATTGTTCAAAACATTTATCTCAAATTTTGCTTCCATCAATTTTTTTAAACACAGCTTGTCTATGTTGTTATTTCTATAAGTTTCAACAAACCGGGTCCATTCTGGCCCGTTTATCCTCTTACTTTTATGACCGATGCTCTGTACTGCAATCTTATACTTAAAACCCGTATAATCAACCAACTTTATCACTTCACACTTTCTTGGTAATTGGTTAGCCATTATCTTTGGAAGTACCTATGTATATAAAATACACAACATTTAATATATCTTTAATTTTATAAATACAGTTTTAGCATACAATTGTGATTTGAGCTAATTTGTTCTAAGAATATAGCTTACCAATCCCTCATTTAGGTCTGCCAATTGAGAGATGTTAATAATTATCATAAACTCCATCTGAAAGTAAAAAAATACAATAACAGTTAAATACTAAAATATAAAATCAATTGTATCTGAAAAGCATTCTATTTAAGGTATAAAAAATATCCAACACTCTGTAGGACCAAACTTATATGTTGTGTACTTCAATATGGTCCCTACAACCAACAATATCAATCTAACACTGTGTAAGATCAAATTTTTATTCTTGTATAATAAAAAAGTATTATATGGCAATAAAGTTTTCAAATATCCATGTTTGTGTCAACTTCAAACTTCAGTTTATTTTTTCAGCAAACAAGGCTATTTTCACTTACAAATCAGACATATGAGTACTATAAACTGATTGCAGAATATTTTATCAAAATTAATATTGATAGAACAATTGTATCAAGACTACATGGCAGTTCATACAATAATTCTAAAACCATTCGTAAAATTTACAACCAAATATTTATTAAACAATAATATTTCAGATTGTTATTTAGATGGAATGAATCAAAATGTAACTAAATAGGTTGATATAAATCTTATTATAAAATAAAGAAAACAAGTTCATATAAGTTTATCTATTTTAACATCAGTAGATTATGATTTTGATGTTTATATAATTTGAAATGAGGAAACTGAAAGGAACATGTCAAAGCATACCTGTAAAATACACAAGAGAAAAAAAAATACCTGATCTAAAACTTTAAACTTCTGATCGTCAAGTTTGAGGAAGAAGAAACTGTAGAGTTTTTTCGCCAGAGAAGAAGAGGTGAGATTGTATTGGGATTGTTGAAAATAAGATATTTATCTATTAACTTGTAATTGTTTATTTATTTAACTTATAATAATCTTTATTATCGGGATTTAAAAACTATTTTTAATTATATAAATATAAATATATATTAAATTAATAGATAAGTTTTTCGTATTTAACATTTTAAATTTATAGTCAAGCAGTGGTTATTGCTGTGCAAAATTGCCCTATTTTAATGTAAAAGGGGGTAAAGTATAAATTTTACAAAATTTAATTTCAACCAACCAGTGTAAATGTAACATCTGTATTAACTCCATTTAATATACTTTTCATCTCCATTATTGAATATAAGCTCCAGAAAACATATTCGGAAGTTTTCTCAAATAACTTTCTTATCAAAATCGGCAAGGCTCTATTGCATAATATAGATTACATGCTATAAAATCCAGTATTGTTTCTTTGAATTTATTGTTTGTATTATATATGTTAGATTAATCATTATTTGATGTTATGAGTATGTGTTTGTCACTGACGGCGTTTCATATTCTCTCTTGAAGCAAATAATAGTTGCTGTAACCCGGTGTATTTTTATTGATTAAGTACTGCATTAACTTAAATGAAGTTACTGATAGCATTCTCTGTCACAATTTGTGCATGCATCTTCGTGATGTTGTCTTCTACATTACGATTGATAAATCAACCATATAATTTTTGTTTGATGCTCATTTGCTTAATTGTTGGGAGAGATGATGATTTTCGTTTTGTGCTTTGTTTTTATAATACTTTAAGTGTGTGATTATACAAATAGTCCGGTTAATATTTGGTACTTTTGTTTTTTAAGTGCTGATTTATTTTAAGGGATGTTAGTGATGTCTATTTTATAATGTTGTTTGTCTATGACTTTTGTTGGATGTTGTTCATTTTTATAACTTGTAAGTTTAAATTGTTTATTGCAGATATGTATCTATCCAATCAAACACCATCCTTTTTACAATTCCTTAATGAAGATGATTTTATATTTTTGGTATGTTTTTTTAACTTTCCTTCTACTATTAGGATTCTACATTAATTTTTGATTTAAGATGTTTGTTAACTACTGTTGCAGAATATACCACTTGAATTTCAGACTCTGTTGTGGGGCAAGGAGGTCCCGTATGGGCGAATTATAGAGTTACTTGATGGTGACAAATCATGGTTAGTACGAGTAAGGAAGAGAGATGATCATTGTATATTTACGGATGGATAGACAAAGTTTGTTAGAGATTGTTGTTTGAAAACGAAAGATGCTGTATTGGTGAAAGCTATTGGACGTTTGTCATTCGTTGTCTCATGTTTTAAAGAAAAAGTCTACGAGAACTCTTACATTTTAGCAAATATTAGCCCTGAAGTTGGCATGACTTTAAGTAACGATATATTATTTTGTTACTTACTCTAAATATTTTATGCTAGCTCAACAGCTTGCTAACATCTATTTACCCCTTTAACGTCTTTTTCCTTATAATCTTAACATCTGTTGACTAACCTTTTTAACTTCTGTTGACTAAGTCTTTTAACCTCGGTTGACTAACATCTGATATTTAAGATCTGTCCACGTTGCAACCTCTGCTGGACATAATGGATGACAGTTGTTATGAAACCTCTGTTGGATAGCAACAGAGGTATGTAATAGTTGATAGCCAAACAGTGGTTAGGTTGTGTGTAAATACTATAACTACTGCTGACTAACCCTGTTGAGTAATTCCCATTTTAACTTTTGTTGACTAATCCGTTGTAACTTCTGTTGCTTATTAGTTCATATCAAATTTGTAAGTCAGCGCTAAATATTCCTTTGCTTCTTCTATAGCTAATTGCTGACAAATTTTGGAAACAATTCTATAGTAAAAATTACGAGTATGGGATGGCAACTATCTATGTTGGCGAAAGGTTTAGGAATGTGATGATGAAAGGATGGACTGATGGATGTGGATTTACTGATAGATGGTCAAAGTTGATTGAAGAAGTTCCCATACCAGTTGAATCTTGGTTGGTTTTCACCATGATTGCATCGAAAACGTTTGAGCTTTCCGTTTTCCATTCCAAGACTGGAACTGAGGTTTCCTTCAAGAAAGCTGATGTAGTTGTTTTGGATGATTCAGTTTATGGAGATGATGGGTTTGATTTATTGGTTGCGGTTTAAAATTTTGATGATAAAATACATTGTTTGATAACATGATAGTGATAAGTAACTTTTATTATATCATGCTAATAACTTTTGAAATCTCATTTTGTAGGCTAAACACAAACAGCTTCTGGATTCCGGGGAAGTTGCTTTGGATGATGAGGATACTGGAGCTTCGGTTGGTAATTCTAAGCAGCTTACGAGTTTTGAGGATATTTTTAATGTATATATACACATGTAATATTTATATATTATTATGATTTAAAATATGGTTTCTTATATATGATCCTTCTTATAAATATAGTTTGCTGATGATGGGCTATTTGATTCAAAGATTGCGTGTCTGGTTGATGAGTCAGATGTTAAAAATGCTGTAAATTTATAATTTTCTACACATATATTTTATTGTATTATAAGTATAAGAAGTTTTTTTTTAAATTTTTTTTGTAGCCTGAAGATCATTCTGTAAAAGTAGCTGATGATGTTAACGATCGTCAACTACAGTCTAAAGACTTTCCTGTTCATGAAATTTCTGCCTCTTCAAGTGTTGTATCTAATGTAAGTGTTTATTAGTTTTATACTGTCTATTTTATTATTGTCTCAATATATTGATATTCTTCTGTATGATTGAGTCTTAAACTTCAAAGCTGAGTTGAGAAGATAGTTTGTGTTGATAAATAAAGTTATAAAATTTCAAGAATTTAGAATTAATTTACTTAGGTGGAAAAGATGAGCAAACTTCGTGGCAAGACAATTGTAGAGGATAATAAAGCTGTTGATAGACCGTGTAAAGTTCGAAAGGTTCGTTTAGTATCATCCACTTCAGAATCAGTCTTACACTTCACCACACATGCTGAAGACAGACTTGTAAGCTTTTGCAGTCGTTGCTTTGTTTCGTTATTTCAACAATTTCAGTTATATATCAATATTTTATAAAATTCACTATTCAATTTTCTATTTTTTAGCAACTGCCATCAGATGTATCTTCTGTGTTGGATCTGCATACTGATAATCCTAAGCCTATCAAGATCCAGAATCTCAAATGTGAAGTCCAGGAACTGTTTACAACATCTCAAAAAACCAATACTAGATTCAACTACGCTGTTGTTGGATGGTCTTCTTATCTGAGATCTTGCAATATTGCTTTTGGTGATTAACTTTCGTTAGAGTTTCACAAGTGTACTCAATTGCTGAAGTTAAAAAAAGTTGTGCATATCGTGACAAAGATAAAGTCCTCTTAGTTTCATGTCATGGTTGTTTGTGGTTGTGCATTTTGTTCGTTGGTGGTACTAATTTTGCTTCTTAGACATGTTCTATATGTAGTTATGTCTATAAACAAGTTTCATTGTCAATGGGTGGGTGCTACTTTTTTTTGTGTGGATAGCACAATGGAAATACTCATATGTATCTTATATATTAACTGATGATGCATGTCTATAGTTGTCTTTTAGCTATAATAGATAACACGTTTTGGTACAATATCTATACACATATGTATATGTTCTATCAATATGTGTTATGCATGGTTTTCTAACACATGTTGTTAATAACATTATTCTCTTAATATCTGTTTACTAACCTTTGTAGTTTCTGATGACTGACATTTTTAACATGGGTTGACTAACATCTGATAGTTACTATCTATCCATTTGGCAAGCTCTGTTGGAGATAATGGATGACAGTTCTTATTAAAGTCTGTTGGAAAGCAACAGAAATTTTTAACACTTAATAGACAACAGTGGTTTGCTATCAACATAATGGAATTGCTGTTGAATAAACCTATTGAGCATTTATTAATATCAATTTTGTAAGTCTGCACTAATTATTTTTTTACTCTCTGTCAATATGTGTTATGCATGGTTTTCTAAGAAACGACCCGTGTTTGCACACGGGTCTTACCACTAGTAAATAATAATAATAAAGCAAAACAAGGTTAGGCCACATGGCATATACTTAGGCTACTTGATGCCACATGGCAATGTGATACTCCTCCCTAATTGATTTTGAGTGGCAATTTGTTTTCTCAATAATAAGTGGCTTCTCAAACACGCTTTTCCTCCATTCTCCTTCATTCAATTGTGAAACCGCCTCTTCATTATCTCTCTCTAATCAATCCAACCTGCCAAAATTATTGAGATCCTTTGCTTCTTCATTTGAATTTCAACTAAAAAAACCCTAATTGATCTCTGCTCTACCGTCTTCTACACTATCGACTTCTCAGTGTCATCTCTGCCTCTTGATTGTATGTTCCGACGAAAGCCCTGTAAGTCATCTTTTGAAAGAAGCCATCATAATCTTCCATCAAGTTTTGTTCACAGGTATTTGAACTTCTTTGTGTTTTGTTTTGTTTTGTTTTGTTTAGGGTTTGATTGATTTTGATAATATGGGGTCCATAGTGTCTTTTACTTTAGATTGATGACGATAACCCTAACTTCATAAATTTACTTTCTCTGGATCTATATGATAATATAATAAGGATTAATTTTATTATTAATCATGTGTATATACAAATACCATAACACTAACAGATAATTACAAAAAGAAATGATTATATATTTGATTATGGTGGGACCGAACAAGACTAGCCTTACACTGGTAGAGAGGGTAGATGTGATGCTTACAAGGTTTGGATTGTGTTCTTCTTTGAATTTTTTCAGTTTGGTTTTATGGTTTATGTCTGATGTGTGTTTGCTTTGTGCAGAAAAAACGTGTAAGGTTGTTACTACTGATGGTTATGACGATGTACTGGTTAATGACGAATCATCGCTCAAGAAAGTTGTTGTAAACCGACCTATTGTTGTTGCTATTGAAGCCGGGAGCAGGGATTTCCAGTTTTACACTTTGGTAATACAATATATACATGATTTAGTCATTTAGATAATCACAAACCACATAAGCGAATCAGGAATCTAAATAATATTTGAGTCGTTCAATGTACGCAAGGTATCTTCACGTTCATGTGGAACAACTTCAGATCATGGTGCTAGCTGTGGGGTATGGGACCGAAAATGGTAAAGATTTATTAGATAGCTATTTTTGGTTTTGGTTCTTTAAAATATACTAGCGTTTTCTTCATAAAAAACATGAGACTACACTCATATACCAAATGTTTTATGTGTTAATATTAGACTAACACTATTGATCTCTAATATACACATTATTATAATTAATCATTATTTGTCCTTAATGAGTAAAAGACCAAAATAGGACACTATTTGCTTTTTAATTTTATGCTGACGTAGCTTAGAGCCACACATTTAGATGATCGTATATAATTGTTTCTTTCTCATAGTTGCTTTCAGATGGTCTTAAGCATTCTTTAAGGGATCTCCAAATACGAACTCTCTTGCTGGTTTTGGGTCCATTGCTGCATTTATGATAAGTACGGTGAGCAATTCTTGAATATTATTGATGTTAATTATACATATTAGTATATTACTATATTAGACATTATTTCATACAATATGTTATCCATTTCTTAGGTTTCACTTTTTAACCCTAAGCTTGGATGGGATGTAAGATTCTTTGATGAGTCGGTTAGTATACCACAACTTATTGGTTCTCTTTAGAGGTCTCTTATGTATGAATTGGGTTGGTTAGGGTTATGTTGTATTTTAAGTGGTCAAGCTGGTAATATAAAATTATTAGTTAAAAATTTAACGGGTCAAACAGGGTAAATCGTAACAGATTGAAAATAGTCTGGAGTGTGTTTGATTTCTTTTAAAATATCAAACAAATGTGCATATTCAATCTGATTGTTATTATCTATCATTTTGGTTTATAATTTCTGCTTGGTGTTAGTTATATTTTTTGTATAGTCTAATTAGTTTTTGTTGATTCGATGATTCTAAAATGGTTTGGTTATTTGCTTTGTTTTGAATCAGATTGAATCAAACCAATCTTCGTAACGACAAAGTTGAAGTTTTACCATTCGCCCATTGTCGCCCATTGCACCAGGTTCTTTTTGAACTTTAAGTTGTTTTATTTTTATTTAGTGGAATTTAGCCTTTGGTTTATTCCTTGACAGGCCCTGCAAATGGAAGATCTAGACGAAGCGGACCTGGCTTGATTTAATCGTCTTAGGTTATCTGGCTTATTCTTAGCCAACACATATGTATTCGTTTGCTTTCCTTTTATTACAACTTTTTGAATTGGAGAACCACTTAGACCAACCGTTGTGTAGATTTTGGGGGTTTTATACAAACCCGTAACCCTAATGTTTGATCGATGTCCGTGATTTCATTCACTATAACACACACATGTTTGTATCGATTCGTCCTCGACGGCGACTCAGGTAGGTAACCGTGTTAATTGGTCTTTTATGTTTGATTTTGTTTTGTTAATTGAAGCTTTTGATGATGAGGAAAATAATTTCTAAAGCGTAAACCTGCTGATTCTATGATTATCATAGGTATTCCGTTTGGGAATGAGAGCTGCTCGCCATTTGGTTTACATTTAATCATAGATGTGTTCTAATATAAATACCATGTATTCTATGTTTGACAATTTATATTTATTATAAAACATAATAAATTTAAAATCAATTATAGTATGTTTGATGAATTTTACATTTTTACTTAAAATTGATTTGTTTATTTTTTTATAAAATTTAGCCATAAATTCGTTTCTAATTTATTTATTTATTATACAAATGCGTAAGCGTTAAAGACCGGGTTGTGGAGACAAATGACCTACACAATCTGTAGTTCAATTGGACGAGGAAGCTCAGCAGTCAACCAGAACTAGCAGAACTGCAAGCAGCAGGTTCTGTTGTGGCGTTTGGTTTAGGGCAGGATAGAGGGTCGTGGTTTCTGGATTCGTCTAGTAATTTTTCGGTTCAAAGCTTGAGAATGGTTATAGAGAAGCGGTCTTTTACAAACAACAGGATTACATTTACTTGGAACAGGTGGGTGCTGTTGAAGGTAATTTTTTTTTTTTTTGGTTTGACGAGTCGTCATAGATAGGCTTCCTACGACTATGAATTTGATGAGTCGCTAGCCGATTACGCTATTGCCAGGTATTGTTGTTTTTAATTGAAGAAGACTCTGTATTTGTTGTTTTGTTTTTTTCTCAGTTTACCATTAGAGTTGTTTCCTTTCGATGATACCATTACTGTTGGAGTGCTAAGCCGATTACACTATTGCCAAGTACGTTGTTTTTAATTGATCGATTGAATATGTTTTTATTCTACCTTGAATATAGGATTTGTAACTTGAGTAGCAGCATTTGAAAACAAGTGAATGAAATAAGAATGAGAATAAGTAAAACTTTTAACTAAATTTTGGTTACTAAGACCTTTTATATCATGGGTTGAAATTATGTGTTATGGGTCAAAATTATACACTATACAGCTTATAATTTTGCACAGATATGTGTTAATTTGTATACCTTAATGGGTTAAAATTCTTTAGTGTTTTAGGTTAAATGTTTATACTATTTGAGGTTACAATAGTGCATCATTAACCCTGAGCTTGGATGGGATGCAACATTCATTGATGAATCGGTTAGTATACCACAATTTATTGGTTCTCTTTGGAGGTCTCTTATGTATGAATGGGTTGGTTAGGGTTATGTTGTATTTTAAGTGGTTAATCTGGTAATATAAAATTATTAGTTAAAAATTTAATGGGTCAAACAGGGTAAATCGTAACAGAGTGAAAAAAGTCTGGAGTGTGTTTGATTTCTTTTAAAATATCAAACAAGTGTGCATATTCAATCTGATTGTTCTATCATTTTGGTTTATAATTTCCGCTTGGTATTAGTTATATTTTTTTATAGTCTAATTAGTTTTTGTTGATTCGATGATTCTAAAATGGTTTGGTTATTTGCTTTGTTTTGAATCAGATTGAATCAAACCAATCATCGTAACGACAAAGTTGAAGTTTTACCATTCGCCCATTGTCGCCCATTGCACCAGGTTCTTTTTGAACTTCAAGTTGTTTTATTTTGATTTAGTGGAATTTAGTCTTTGGTTTATTCCTTGACAGGCCCTGCAAATGGAAGATCTAGACGAAGCGGATCTGGCTTGATTTATCTGGCTTATTCTTAGCCAACACATATGTATTCGTTTGCTTTACTTTTTTCATATATTACAACTTTTTGAATTGGAGAACCTATAAAAAACAAAGTCCAAACTCGGTCGCCCTCAATGTACTCAATGAATGACTATCCGTTTTTAATTCGATTTTAAAAACATAAATTTATATACATTCATATTTTAAAATAATATAGTGTGTGTGTATATATATATATATATATATATGCACTCTCCATCCATAATCGTTGTCCATGTTCGCAAAAATGGCGAAAGGTCGTGTTGTCCATTATCCAGGTTGCTGTGTGGGTTTTGTGGAAAACGGGAACAATGTTGTGTTTAATAACAAGTAGTCCTATTTTTCAAGGTTAAAGAAAGATGTAAAAACTTTTGGGTATCTTTGTGTTAAGCATAGGACGAAACAGCACGACTTAAGCTGGGAAAATTGGTGCAGTTTCGATTTAGCCCGCTTGTGGTTTGATGTACTGTTGTTTTTGGTGCAATATTGTGTGGTTTTTTTTGGTGGACTTTGTATGAATGTTGGGTTAACTGTTGTTGCCAGTATTTGATGACTAATAGATTTATTGGTATTTAAAAAAAATAACCATGTATTATATGGCTGAATAATAACTTCTAAAATTTTCTAAAAGTAGTAAGTTACCAAAATGTATATGTGAAATTTAATAATTTCTTCATTCTCCTATTTAAGTATACTGATATTAAGGAACTAATTCAAATTTGATATTTTTTGAAACCACAACATTTTTATTAATAAAATAACTAATCCACCCATTCACCCATCAAATTCACATTAAAACAAAATTTAGTTTAATATATTAAATGATATAATCTTTTACATTTTACATTGCCATTCAAGATTGGAATATTTGAAAATTGTATATTAGAAACCCTTTTGAATAATAATGTATATTTCCTAAATTGTGTAATGAATCATTTAATTTTAAATAAATTCCATAATAAATTACATCAAAATTGATTTACCTTATTTATAAAAATTAATTAAAAATCTAATTAAATAGAAAAATGAAGAACATTAATAATTTAAAAACCTACTTAAACCATTCTAGATTACTACATGTGGTAAAGATACCCAAAATTTTTTACATCTTTCTTTAACCTTGAAAAATTCGAATGGCAATGTAAAATGTAAAAAAACATATGCTTGAAAAATGTAAAAAGGTTATATCATTTAAGAAAAATCATGACCAGTGCTTGCTCGGTCCTTATATGTGGTAAAGTTTGATTTATTGGTTACGAAGCTCCAGCAAGCAGAAGTATTAGAGCAATAAGCTTTTAATTTATATTTCAAACCACAAAAACGGATTTCCTTCATTTACTTATCCTTTCAGTTATTTTATATCTATAGTATGTTGCAGAGCCGTCTCTGAAAACTCTCGAAAAAATTTAGGCATTGGGCGATGAAAAGAATTAGGCCCAAAACTATGGTTAAGGGTAAATGAATTACAAAATTAAAAACTTTGTGATGGAGCAAATACTAAAACTTGAGATCTTTACATTATTTTGAGATGGTTTTTTCTACTACACCACCAATATTTTTTTGCATAATAAACAGATGAAATACTAAATATATAATTTAATAAATATATACAATCTTATAAAAACTTTTCGGGCCATTTGAAATTTTGGGCCTCGGGCATCGGCACAGGTTTGCCAGCCCCAGAGCCAGCCCTGGTACGTTGGTTCGTTGTATTGAACTTCAGATTTCCATAATAATTATGTGTCAGAACAAATTTTAACAAATATGGGTTCATGATCATATGATGATGGTTTGTTTTAAAAGTATTATTTCAACAATTTTAACTTATGTATTTATGTGTTAGTTCATTCGTGAAACTCGCAGGATCTTAGACTAATCTGTTTATAATCCTCACCATTACTTGAAGAGCCCATGTGTCATCCAGATGTAAGTGGTTAATTTGCAAAAATTCAAGGTCGCAAACGGCCAGCGGTACGAAACTTTGACAGATATGACATATAACCTTTAACATTCAAAGTTATTTTATAGCGGTAATTAAGAAACTTTGACATATAACCTTTAACATTCAAAGTTATTTTATTAGATTCTAGAAATTGGAAAAAATGGATAAAATACATGAAAATAACCTGTTGCTTACAACATGTGTTATGATGGTTTCAGAAGTCATTAGGCACTCCTGACCGTGAGACGCAGAGTACTTAAACATGATTATATATAAAGAAATTTACTTTTGGGAAATTATACATATATATATATATATATATATCAAATATAATAATTTTACTGTTATTTACAACAAAATACATGAATGACTATATAAATAAAAAATATACATTTTAAATACTAAGGTATTTCATGAAATGATATACATTCATTAATATTATAGAAATAGAAATTATGTTTTAATTTTTTTAAGTCAAACTCGTCCCATATTGATCGACAAAATCCGATTCTGCCGAGGTTGACTTTCTTTGATATATTCCAAGTATTAGGCGGAGTTGAAGAAAACTGCCTTGACATCGTATCTTGTTGCGATTACTTAGCGAGTACTCAACCTTCTGGACCTAGCTACTTTTACGACCTTGGGTGTTATGGGTGCGGTTGGCTTCCACCTTGGATGGGCGCGAACACCGCCACTGGCCGCGACGGGGCAAGGGCGTGGAGAAGCGTGCTTGATAAGAGACTTGAATGAATAAATGGACAAACTGGTATAAGCCGTGTTGTTTATTCTCCTATACAAGAAAGAACCTAATAGCTAATTTCATCATCATTCCTTGCCAATTTCACCATCATATGTCCCATGATGTAGTTGTTTGATTTTGAATTTTACGTTCCATATTTTTTTAGTTATACATTTTCTAAAGGGGTGTGATAAATACACCCAACATAATATACTAAATTAGTCAAACTTGGTACTGATTAAGTACTTCAATACATTATTTTATTTTAAAGTCAAAAGTAATAAATATTTTTTTATGTTATTTTATTTTATAATACGTTTGTTAATTTTTTATATTTTGTTATACTATTATTATTATTAATATCAATATTAATAAATAAATAATCAAGACACTTTATTATAAACACGAAAGTGAAAAAGTTCTTTATGATTAAATAAATAACGAGTCTCTAATAAAAAAAAGTAAACGTGCAAACATTAGCTGTGAATTAATTTGCCTACTTGATCGACCATGTAGTTGATTTCCCTTAGAGAAATTAGATGTATAACATTTATCTAATGGGACTATGAATTAATTTAATTTAAAAAAAATAAACATATGTTCAATTTTGTTTTTGTATCCAACAGTTCGTTAATGTTTGCTAGTATTAGTAAGATACTTAGAATAGTTCTAATAATTTCATTGTATATTATTTTTTATAATAGAACTAGGGAAATCGGGTTTGATCCTTAAGTCAAACGGGTTTTACCAGTAATTTCCCCGTCGTGTCTACGGATGGGTGGGTTATCGGGTTTTTCTCGGAATTGGTGGTGGACTCGTGTTACTCTCGAAGTACTCCATTTGTTCCAGTGGGTGCCCCGATTATACTCGGGATTGATTCTGTTGGCCGTTAAAAAAATATAGTAAAACTATAAATTTCTCTAATCACTTCGAGGTTATTTACAAAGTGAATCCGTCGAAAACATGAAAGAACCTGCAAAGTAATATAAAAAAGAATGCCGTGTCATTCTCTTGAAGATAATATCATATGAATATTTATTTTATTATATGCATGGTTGTAAAAGTCCCGCCTAGGCTCCGAGTACTTCTCAAGTACTCGCTACAAGGTAGGCTGCCGAGGCACGAGTACTGGTCTCCCAGGCCAATTACTCCCCGAGTAATCTCCGCCTAAGCCGAGTACTTCCCGAGTACTCCCGAATCCGACTAGGGAGCGCCTAGCGACTTTTGCAACCATGATTATATGTATTATTTTTTTTTTGTTCTTACATATCTCATTTTACTAATAATTATTTTTTTTGTTCTTACATATCTCATTTTACTAATAATGAACAAACATTATGTTTCAGGTCAATAAGACGAGCAATATTAAAAATAATAATATAAATATGTTTATTTAGTAAAAGAATAAAAAAATAATATTATGGGTTTATTTATAAAAAATAAAAATAAAAACCTGCTTTTTAAAAATATTAAAAGAAGTTTATGGAAAAAAAAAGTTTTTAGTTGACTTGTGGGTCCATTATTAGTTTATGGAAACTTGAAAAGTTGACTTGTTGGAAAAAAGTAAAAAAAGAATTGACTTTGGGGTGTATTTAACACAACCCTTTAAGGCTATGCGGTATGGTAGAGGCCCATCCTTGGAGGATGATCCGTCACGTAAGCGTCACGTCATAGTACTTGGAGGATGTTCCTCCAAGAATGAAAGCATGGAAATGGAGGATGAGCCTAATATCATATCAATATTTATTTTATTATATGTATTATTTTTTTTTTGTTCTTACATATCTCATTTTACTAATAATTATTTTTTTGTTCTTACATATCTCATTTTACTAATATGGTAACAAACCTCACGTTTCAGGTCAATAAGACGAGCAAGATTAAAAATAATAATATAAATATGTTTATTTAGTAAAAGAATATAAAAAATAATATTATGGGTTTATTTATAAAAAATAAAAATAAAAACCTGCTTTTTAATTATTAAAAGAAGTTTATGGGAAAAAAAGTTGTTAGTTGACTTGTGGGTCCATTATTACTTTATGGAAACTTGAAAAGTTAATTTGTGGGAAAAAAGTAAAAAAAATTGACTTTGGGGTGTATTTAACACAACCATTTAAGGGTATACGGTGTGGTGCGGGAAAAGAGTTTGGCAAGAGGGTTTGCCGCGTGGCAGCACCGCCGCCGACCCCCTTTGCCGATCGGTTTCAATGTCGCTCGGGGTTCAAACACCGCTGCGGTGAAGGGAGGGTATGAGAGAGAGGGTAGTGTCGGGTGGGGTCCATTCCAACCAATCACACCTTTTTCCTTTTTTTAAAAAAAAGTTTACCACTTCATCAAGTGTCTAACCATTGCCAACACTTTTCAGCTTAGTTTAGATACTTTTCACTAATTGACGTGGAGCACTCTGATTGGTTGATTTTTTAGTTTGCCATTCTCAAGTGTCTAACCACTCCTTATACCCTAAGGCTATGCAGTATAGTAGAGGCCCATCCTTGGAGGATAGGGGTGTTCATGAGCCGATCCGATCGAGGGTCTGCTCATGCTCGGATTGAATTAAAACCGATCCGATCCGAGCGGATCAAATTTGTAAAACCGATCTCAAAAGTGATGCTCATGCTCGGATTGAATTTGAATCGATTGGCTTGGTTTCACTCGGTTTTTATCAAATACTAAAAAAAATCGAGGATCGTTTTCGCTCCATTGAATGATAAGGCTTCGTTCAACAAAAACAAATTCCAACTTAATTAAAATATGTCCAACACTTTACTAACAAAAGCAATACATAATAACTCAAATCATGATTCTAAAAATGTTCTTAACAATATCAAGAAACATAAAATAAAGTGCGAATAACTGTTGCAGAATGAACACAGGAGCGGCGATATGTTGCAGACGATGTGTCAGAGACTAGAGAGCGGCGATATGTGTGAGTGTGACTGTAGAGACCGGAGAGTGAGAGTCGGAGATTAGAGAGCGGCGATAATATGATACGACTGAATAGTGAATACTCTTTTAGTAATAGGATTTAGGGTTAGATTTTCATATTAAATATTAAGTTGGGTTGAATGTTATTTTGGGTTTTTAATTTTTTTGGGCTATTATATATTTTTGGGTTTTTAATTTTTTTGGGCTATTATATATTTTTGGGTTTTTAATCTATAAAATCTATAATATAAATATATATATTAATTATTAATAAAAATAACTCGAGCGAAACCGAGCGATCGACGAGTGAGCGGAGCTATGCTCATGCTCGGGTTGAATTTGAATCGAACCGATCCGATCGGCTCATTTACTACAAACTGAGCGGGAATCGAACGAGCATTTTTCGTGCATTTTTCGAGCGATCGTCGAGCGATCTTCGATCGTCGAGCAGTTTGGACAGCCCTATTGGAGGATGATCCGCCACGTAAGCGTCACGTCATAGTCCTTGGAGGATGCCCCTCTAAGGATGAAAGCATGGAAATGGAGGATGAGCCTACCCCCACCAACTTTATTTATTTTTTTTTAATTTCTCTACTTTTTTAACATTTGTTAAATAAGATATAAAAATAAAATCATTAATATTAAAAAACCAAACATTACATAATATTAAAAACCAAAAATTACATAAGGGGACATGGAGTGGTGCGGCAAAGGGGATCGGCAAGGTGGTTTGCCGCGCGGGAACACCGCCGCCTACTCCCCTTTGCCGCTCGGCGGCTTTGATGATCGGGGACCAATTGCCAATCGGTGAGAAGGGAGAGAAGGAGAGAGGGGGTAGTGTGTGGTGGGGTCCATGCCATCTCAACCAATCACACCTTTTTCCTTTTTTTTTTAAATAGTTTACCACTTCACCAAGTGTCTAACCATTGCCAACACTTTTCAGCATAGTTTACCACTTTGACATGGCACACGCTCATCGGTTGATTTTGAAGTTTACCACTTTCAAGTGTCTAACCACTCCCTATACCCTAAGTTAAAAAAACATAACCTAAAAAAATAAAAATCCTAAGTTGAAAATCATTAACAATAATGTTTTTTTTTTCAAATCTATTTTCTAACTACAAGGAACTACCGGGACTAAAAATGTCGACGGGACCCCAAAAATGGTGTTTAGGGGCGACGACGTCTCAGGCTGGGCCTGGACGCCCCCCACATCGAATAGCCTAATAAATGGGGTCCAATTTTCGCTATCCACAACTAGTGTTTATTGTTTTCAACACCCATCTCATGTGAGCAAGACCACGTAGGCCAACCCATTTGCCCCTTTCACGAGCAAGGGGTGGTGTTCCCCAAGTGAAATGGTGTGATAGAGATTCCACTCCCCTACTACGCATGGTCTAAATAACTAAATGCTTATGGTAAAAAACTAAAAAGTAATAAATTAAAAATATAAAGAAACTTTAACAAACGAACACAAAGAGACAAACATAAGCCAAATGGCATAAGCAAACGTAAATGAATGAATATAAATGAATATATTACCAAAAGTTTATGAACACGTTACCGAATTTCATAGACACAATTGGACGAATGCGGCCTTTATCCACGTTCCTTCGTTTAATTAATCGAACATATTTCTTTGTTGGAGAATTATAAGTTTAACCTCAAGTTCATAATCCTCATTCTTTCATCACAACACTTCACAACATACTCTCTCCCCCTTCTTCCTCTTGCTCTCGGCCGTAACCCACACACACACCACCACAATCATCATCATTCAACTTTCATCCAATCTCTACTCATACAAAGGTGTAAGAAGCATCACAAGGAAGCTAGGAGCTCTTGGAAGTTGAAGGACCTTTTGCAAGTGCTATTAACCACCTCAATTATCATCTTCATTTTCTTGTGTTCATCCCTAGCCTTGAGCTAGTAGTAAGATCATTCTACACTCCATTTTACATCTTATTTAGTTGGTTAAAGAATGATACAAGTAACTTAACATGAAGAACACTAATTATCAAGAACTTAAATCATGAACATAAGACTAAAAATCATAAGAATACATGTTGTTAAGTGTTATTATGCTTCTTGATTGATGATTATTTGTGTTTATGATGTTAAACATCATATGATCTTGCTAGATGGTGATTAAAGACATAATCTAGCAAGATGAGAGGATGATTATGTTGTAGATCAAGGTAATCATCTTTATGTTAAGACATGAACTTGAAGTATAACATGTTTTCTTGAAAAATAATGATCAAAGTGTGATGTAGATCATATAAATGGATGATTTCAAAGAATATTTTTTTCAAGAAACTAAGTTAAAATACAAGATTTATATATATATATATATATATATATATATATATATATATAATCTATGTGAACTTGGTTCTTAAAGAAATTAACCACATTTTTAGTGGTTAATCAAGTGTAGAATCATGTATTTAACAAGAAAAACTCAAGAAGAAATATTTTTAGAAAAATATTTTACAAGTTGTAAACACCTAAATTCTTCAATAATGATGTTTTTAAATAAACAACTACACTTTAAAGGGTAACTAAGCCTACTAAATACACTACCAAGTTACTACAAATTTTTATAAAATTTCAAGTTCATGAAGTAGTGTAAATAGCTTGATTTTGGCAAATTGGTAAGTATTGTTTGATTTGTTGTTGATTGTGATGATTTATAAAAGAAAATGATATGCTTTGAAAGAATGGAAACCTCCATTTTTAAGGGGAAACTATGACAAGATTTTTCTAGAAATTTAACACTTAGAAAAATATTTTTAAACAAATATTTACAAGTATATTTGAATCATGAATTTTCATATAAAATTTGCCATAATTTTTATTACAAAAAATTACAAAATATTGGAGGTTGGTTTTTGATAATAAAAGTGACTAAATATGTATTTAGGAGAATATATATTTAGATATCACCATGTGTGTGATTATTTGTATATTATGTGTATTAGTTATATTATTTTAGGACTTGAAATAATATAACTCACCAAAATACTAAGAATTACTATGCAAAATATTACCCAAATTCCAAGAAATAAATATATAATTTATACCCAAAATATTGGAGAAACCGAACAAGGAATATAACTTACAAAAAATATTCCGGAATTTAATTCATAAGTATATTTTGGTAAATGGTATTTTGGACACCAAGAGAACAAATATATGACTTTTACAATTATTACAAAAATATATCATATTTTTGACAAGAGAAAATATATTATTTTTGAGTAAAGAAAAATAGATATGTTTTCTTGAAGTTATTAGAAGATATATTATTTTGGGAGAAAATATATATTTTCTTAAATAAACATAAAATACATTGTTTTTGGGTGAAAAATAAATTTATATGTATTTTCTAAGTTAAACTTGAAAATATATTATTTTTGAGGTTTAAATGAAAATATAAATATTTTTGCCAAGGGAAAAATTATAAATAATTTTTCTATGAAAGTTTTCTTAAAATATATATTTCGCGACTATATATATTGGTGAATTTTTATTAGAAATAATATTCCGAAAAAATTAATACGAAAATTAAGTATAAGAATACTTAATAAACACAATAAAAATACGTATTCTCGTACGTATAAATACACCGGAATACGCAACCGATACTTGGCAAAAATATGCAAGTTTAAGAATACGAGTATGAATACACCCATCCTTGGGAAGTTGTACAAATACACAAAAGTGTCAAGTTAAAATATATTATTTTAAGAGAAAAATGCCCGGATAGTCCCTGTGGTTTCGCCTTTTTTCACCTATAGTCCCCAACTTTTTAAAATTACCTGAATAGTCCCCAAGTTTTCATTTTTGTTCCCGGATAGTCCTTGGGTCTAACTTCAGTTTGTTTTCTCTGTTAAGAGGGTGTGAAATGACAAAAATACCCTTTCCTTAAAAGGCCAAACCACAGGGACTATCCGGGCATCTTCTTCATTTTTATTTGTAAAACCCCACCACCACACTTCATCTTCAACCTCCACCCACCATCACCCTCCTCCACCCTCCACCATCAACGCCAAAGTCACTAACAATATCTTCTTCTCGAAAAGTCAAAATAATTTCATTCCATACCAACGCGAATTTCTTAGCCTCGATTTGATTCGACTCCAGTTTCTTGAACGGTCTGCCAAACCCGTACCTCAGTTTCAATCTGTGAATCACATCTTTGAATTTACTCTTGAAGGTTCCAATTTGATTCAACATTTGTTCTTCAGGCATGAGATTAGACTGCATTGCACTAGCGAAAAACTGAAACCTTAATCGTAATTGTTGCATGTTTCTGATGTCGCCTAGATGGTTAAACAAACCAACCCCCATACCGACAATCGATGAATAAATCGAGTACCAAATCTGTAAGTCCATTAGGTAAATCAAGACAACCGGTGCCCAAAGAAGCCCGACTGCAAACTTGTTGCTGTTACCGAAGAACTCATGCCATTCGTATATCACATCTTGGAGGTCTAAAAGATCTTTAGTGGGTCGGATCATCGGTTTTATCTGCATGAAGTAACTGAAACAAAACTTGGTGGCGAGAACCACGATCCAAAAAAGCGAGTATTTGATGTTGTCTACTAGACCTTCACGGAGCCCTCGACCCACAAAACTTCGGCTCTGAAACCACCATGTGACCATGTAAAGAATTCTCCAATTCGTGTTTTCGAGAAAGTTTCGAATCCATGGAATAAAGAAGAGCGATAGGGCTAAAATCTCGGGGATCAAGAACACAAAACCGACCTTGAGAAACGTTACAATTCTCCGATTAGCTGCAGGAGACCATCGGCGATCATGGTTTCTTCATTTTTTTACTTTGACTTTTCGAGGAGAAGATATTGTTAGTGACTGTGGTGGTGATGGTGGAGGGTGGAGGAGGGTGATGGTGGGTGGAGGTTGAAGATGACGTGTGGTGGTGGGGTTTTTCTCTAAAAATGAAGAAGATGCCCGGATAGTCCCTGTGGTTTGGCCTTTTAAAGGAAAGGGTATTTTTGTCATTTCACACCCACTTAACAGAGAAAACAAACTGAAGTTAGACCCAGGGACTATCCGGGAACAAAAAATGAAAAGTTGGGGACTATTCAGGTAATTTTAGAAAGTTGGGGACTATAGGTGAAAAAATGCGAAACCACAGGGACTATCCGGGCATTTTTCTCTTATTTTAACTAATATTCCAAAAATTTAATAAATATAATTTAAGTTGAAATATTTATTATTTTAACAAATAATTATAAAACTTGGAATAATATTGATGACACAAAGAAATGTAACTCAAAGACACTAATTAAGACTAAGGTCAAGGCACGACTGATGTGCTAAAAGTGGTCTAAACAAATTAACTAAATTAAACCTAAGCTAGACTCTCTAAGTTTTAAATTTATAACTAAGACTCTCTAAACCTAGACCACACAACCGGCAAGTATACCGGTCAATGTAGTATAGCCTAAGTAAGTCCGAGTGTCGAACCCACGAGACTCTACTGACTACGTTTACTAGACTCTGACTAGAGTGACTCTAACCTAACTGTACGTAACTGTTTTGTTGTTTGGAGGGTTTTAATTAACTAATGTCTAAATTAAACTAACTAAGACGAACTATGATAACCAACTGGGAACACGAGTTTGAAATCAATGAGAAGGAGAAACCACCCAGGCAATGAATCCCTTAGAACATGTAATGACTTATGACTTTGACAATCGACTAAAGATCTGATATCTAATCCGACCAACTTCCCGCTAAGGATAATTAAGTCCTACAGTAACTAGTCAGCTCAGAGCGGGACCCCCACTCTCCAATTCCTAGAAACCGACTATGAAGAACAATCAGAACACGTAATG
This sequence comes from Helianthus annuus, assembly GCF_002127325.2. Classification (NCBI taxonomy): domain Eukaryota; kingdom Viridiplantae; phylum Streptophyta; class Magnoliopsida; order Asterales; family Asteraceae; genus Helianthus; species Helianthus annuus. Next base: position 127,962,662 of record NC_035441.2, read on the forward strand.
AAGTGCTAAAATGGACCGACTCGACCTATCGAGACCAAATCCCACAACTACTAGAATTAGAAGAGAACCACCCTAATAATCTTTTAGATGTGAAGCTAACCTCAATTTGATACACCGAATATCTAGGAACAACTAAACGCGAATAAATAGAAGAACCCCGAGCTATCGAGTGTTCAAACTATCAGACAACACCTAGAACATACCTAGTAATCCCAAATCATATTTCTAATCATCAAGATTGGATGCACACTTTAACCTAGCTGATCTAACTAACTTGGTTACCTTGGATTATTTCTAAAACCAAACTCTAGATCGAGAACCCAGAATAAACGACCAATAAGTGACTAGAATATGTCTAGGGTGAATTTCTTCTTTCTAAACACATCAAAAATCAACAACCAAACAATAATCACAGCCAAGAACTAGCACACATAATCATATTCAGCAACAAACCAAAGTTATTTTAAATCAAAACATGTCGTAGTTGATAAACGTCAAAACAAAAATTCCAAATTAATCAAAATCTAGGTGGAATGATCAAACTAGCCAAAAATCATGTTCGAATAATCAAAACAATAATATTTAGTAGCAAGAATCATGAATGAAACAAGATTAAACGAAAAAGAACCGAAAAATAAAGACTAACGATGTATCAAATCTTTAACCCTTCGAACCCAGCTTCGTTCTTGAATCAAATCCCTTCTTCCTCTTAAAATTCCGCTCTTGATCCCGTTGGTTCGTACCGCAGCCGCTTGATGTTGTCGCCTCCTAGAGAACCCCTGGCGTCCCCCCTCTAAAGTCTGCCCGATTTCTTTTAGTTCGTTGTGTATATATATTCCAAGAGTTCGCTGAGTTGCCTTTCATGTGCGGCCCACTTCTGATGTTGCATTTGACATGGATTGCTAAAAAGTGTAGTGTTTTATATAACAATACATCTCATTGAATTCATATTATGTAGCTTTTGTTTATATTTATTTTTTTATATCTAATTTGATCTTTTTTTGCTCGTTATCTCTTAAAACTTTTAAACTCCAAATATTAACCAACCAGGAGTGAAATTTAATAAAAATAACACAAGAGCTATTCAAAAGTGTAGGGAATATTATATAAAAATATTGTATAATTTATAGTATATCAAATATCCCCACACTTAAACCTTTTCGTCCCTGAAAAAGACTTATGCAAACGGAATCATAACTAGAGATACTCAGGTTCAAAAGTCTAGATTACTTATTAAAATTAAAACTTGTGTTAACCGCGATTGCAAGTATTTGTGTCCACTTAAACCCAAACCCGGTTCCAAGCCTTTATCATGTAATTTAAGTTCAAGTTTAGTCAATTTACCTAGGGTCTCACACTAGAAACCGCAGTCCACCTAATCCCGCATCAAGCTTATAGAACATAAGGAACAGTCACTAGACTATTTCCTAACCGTTTTATACCAAAATCAAAAGAATTTAACATCATTTTTTTTTTCATTTTTTCATTTTTTTGAGCACTAGACTATGCATACCTAACCCAGAGGCTGTCTCAACCAGAGTCACCATCCCCGAGAGCGACAACGTAGGCATCAGTATTTTATGCATTTTTCTTTTTAACAATCCCAGAGGTATTCCAAGTCAGAGTCACTATCCCCAACAGAGATTACGTAGGCCTTGTCATTTTTTTCAGTCTAGCTCTTTTTATATTTTTTCTTTTTCATTGATAAGAAATTCTAACAATCTTAGCTTATAACGGCATCCCTTATACTATTATTGGCGGTTTCGGCTTCACTACCTCTCCTAGATGAGAACCCACTAGTAAATCAACTATTAGGTGTATTTTAGCTCAAAGGAACCTAAAACCGGATCAGGCCTACTCACATATCCCAAATTAGACACAAGCTTAACTTTTTATTCTCTTATTTTTATTATTTGCAACCCGAACAAATATGATTTTCTATCATTTTTCGTTTTTTGTTATGCAAACATCTAAAACAAGAGACATTTTTTAATTTTTCATTTTTTTAATTTTTAATTTTTAGATTTTTTTTGTATTTTTCTAATTTTATGACTCAAGATACTACTAACTAGAAACTAAACGATAGTTTCCCATCCCCACACTTAAACTCTACATTGCCCTCAATGTAGGATGGAAACCGACTTAAAAGACTAAAAATAAATAAGAAATAAAAACTAAAGGGCATAAATGGAAAGGACTTAGCTGGTTAAATTAGCGCGTTAGCTCCAAAACTCTCGTCCAATCCAGCTCGATCCTATAGCATTTCGGTCGCGATCGGCTTTGACTCTGACTGACATGCTTGGTAGATGCCTGATATCTCTGAAAAGCAGCTCCAAAATCACCCGAATGGAGATTGAGTATAGGTGGTACATATTCAAACCTGCACAAACAGAATCAAACAAAAACCAAAGCAGTACCGACTCTACACAAAAACTGACTCAAAAACACTAACTAAGACTCATTATACAAAAACTACGACTCTATACAAACTCTACAAAACCTCCCCACACTTGAATTTAATCAAGAGGCTTTTCCTTGACTTGAACCCGGTCTAACCCATTTAATTCCACCTGGTCCTCATAAACATTTAAAAATTTTGTGGTGGAATTATAAAAGAATTATAAATATTTAACCAGGTTGAAACACCAAAATTTGAACCTACCTGGCAGGAGCCGTTGAAACACGATCCCAGGTGTTATTCTCATTGCCTTCACCCGTAGTTTTGATGTTTGAGTTGCATTCATTATAAGTACCACGGGCCAGCTGTGGCATTCTTCCTCTTCCACCACCACTTCTTCTTGTTTGATATCCGTCATTGGGTTTCCTGCAAGTAAAGCTTCTAAGTATGCAAGGTCCCCCATCCGGATCAAACGTACCTACTTCTTCATCCTCCGGTAAACCCTCTAACACATCCGCAAATTCTCTCTCCCAAAGCAGCTCATCTTCACTTTCCTCATCCTCTTCATCTGATAAACCCCATATTGGTTCAGTGGGATAAGTCTTATTATCAGAGATATCTACGTCAATAGGATCACCTGCCATTAAGAGAGTAGAAAGAGCAGAACAAGGTAGAAAGAAAAAAAAAGAAAACTAACCAAAAAATTTACACAACTATACAAGTAGCACAAATTTTTCAATTAAGTCTAATCAAAGCTAATAAACGCAATTGCCAAGAGTCCCCGGCAACAACGCCAAAAACTTGATGTGCTAAAAGTGGTCTAAATAAATTAACTAAATTAAACCCTAAGCTACACTCTCTAAGTTTTAAATTTATAACTAAGACTCTCTAAACCTAAACCACCCAACCGGCAAGTGTACCGGTCAATGTAGTATAGCCTAAGTAAGTCCGAGTGTCGAACCCACGAGACTCTACTGACTACGTTTACTAGACTCTGAGTAGACTGACTCTAACCTAACTGTACTTAACTGTTTAGTTGTTTCGAGGGTTTTAATTAACTAATGTCTAAATTAAACTAACGAAGACGAACTAAGATAACCAAATGACTGGGAACACGAGTTTGAAATCAATGAGAAGGAGAAACCACCCAGGCAATGAATCCCTTAGAACATGTAATGACTTATGACTTTGACAATCGACTAAAGATCTGATATCTAATCCGACCAATTTCCCGCTAAGGATAATTAAGTCCTACAGTAACTAGTCAGCTCAGAGCGGGACCCCCACTCTCCAGTTCTTAGAAACCGACTATGAAGAACAATCAGAACACGTAATGAAGTGTTAAAATGGACCGACTCGACCTATCGACACCGAATCCCACAACTACTAGAATTAGAAGAGAACCACCCTAATAATCTTTTAGATGTGAAGCTAACCTCAATTTGATACACCGAATATCTAGGAACAACTAAACGCGAATAAATAGAAGAACCCCGAGCTATCGAGTGTTTAAACTATCAGACAACGCCTAGAACATACATAGTAATCCCAAATCATACTTCTAATCATCAAGATTGGATGCACACTTTAACCTAGCTGATCTAACTAACTTGGCTACCTTGGATTATTTCTAAAACCAAACTCTAGATCGAGAACCCAGAATAAACGACCTATAAGTGACTAAAATATGTCTAGGGTGAATTTCTTCTTTCTAAACACATCAAAAATCAACAACCAAACAATAATCACAGCCAAGAACTAGCACACATAATCATATTCAGCAACAAACCAAATTTATTTTAAATCAAAACACGTCATAGTTGATAAACGTCAAATAAAAGTCAAAACAAAAATTCCAAGTTCATCAAAACCTAGGTGGAATGATCAAACTAGCCAAAAATCATGTTCGAGTAATCAAAACAATAATATTTAGTAGCAAGATTCATGAATGAAACAAGATTAAACGAAAAAGAACCGAAAAATAAAGACTAACGATGTGTCAAATCTTTAACCCTTCGAACCCAGCTTCGTTCTTGAATCAAATCCCTTCTTCCTCTTAAAATTCCGCTCTTGATCCCGTCGGTTCGTACGGCAGCCGCCTGATGTTGTCGCCTCCTAGAGAACCCTGGCGTCCCCCCTCTAAAGTCTGCCCGATTTCTTTTAGGTAGTGTTTGGTATGCAGGAATGATAGCTGGAATGGAATTGATGATTACGAGGGAATGAAGAAAAGGGTGTTTGGTTGGTCAATGGAATGGAATCACCCATTCCAAAATGCATTCCATTCCCTCAAAATCATTACTTCCATCTCCCATGTTTTTTTCCATTCCATCCCCTCTTGCACCATTCATCAACAACACCACAACCCACCACCTTTGCCACAACCCATCACCACCACCCACCCACCACCGCCGCCATCGCCGCCACCCGCCACCACCTCACCCCGACAGCCACCGCCACCACCGCCACCCACTCGCCACCGTTATCACCCACAGCTGCGACCAACCGCTAACGACACTCACCGCTGCCGCCGCCCACCACCATCGTCAATGCCACCACCACCGCCACTACCAACCGCCGCCGCCGCCACCAACCGCCACCTCTGCTGCCACCCACCACCAACGACCACCTTGCCACCACTACCACTCGTCGTCGCCGCCGCACCGCCACTCGCCGCCACCACCACACCACCCATCGCCGCAGCCGACACCCACCACCGCCACCTATAACCACCCACAATCATTACCACCGACCACTACCACCACCACCACTCACCGCTGATTTTATTACTCCGTTTTTCTTGCCTACCGAACAATACACAATAATAACTCATTCTATTCACACATGGTAACCAAACAAGACATGGAATGGTAATGATCCATTGCATTCCCTCATCCATTCCATTACCTCGTCCATTCCATTACCCCATACCAAACAGACCCTTAGTTCGTTGTGTGTATATATATTCCAAGAGTTCGCTGAGTTGCCTTTCATGTGCGGCCCACTTCTGATGTTGCATTTGACATGGATTGCTAAAAAGTGTAGTGGGCTTCATCCAGTTTCTTTCTAAACCATAGATGGCCGACATCCCATGTTCAACGAATCGCAATGGCCAAGCCCATTTATATAGAGATGCTCCATCGGTCCAAACAACAATAAAAAAAAAATAGAACGTGGCATGTTGTTGTAATATTGCACATTGATTAATAATAAATAAATGGCAGACTTGACATTTTTTTTTTAGTTGTTCAATTCCTTATCCTCGTGTCTTGCAATCCCATATCTCCATAATTCCATTTAATTCATTTTTTTTTTGAGAAAGGGCATATTTATTCAAAACAGAATAACCTTAGCAAGATGGTAAGGCCATAATACAGTTACAAAAAGGAAGAGTAATACAGAAAGTTGAACGAAAAAAGAAAGCTACATAAAACCACTGAAACTACCCCAATCTTTCCAATCCAGGTTCACTTTTCTAGCCCTTGCTTTCATCCATAGAAACGAGAGTGCCTTCACGTCTCCGACCGCCCTTGTTACATGTGTTAACTTCTGATTAAAGATTAGATTGTTTCGAATCCTCCAAAGAGTCCAACACGTTGCCGCAATGACAAGATATACTGCCTTCTTTTTCTCTTTTGACGAACAGTAAGACTCGATGTATTCCATTAATCCCACCAAGCTGAGCAAGTATCTCGGAAGAGGTATTTTGACCCATAAAGAAATTGCCGTCCATACTAATTGAGCGTATTGACAGGATATTAGTAGATGATCAACCGATTCAGTTGTCAAACCACATAAGGCGCATAAAACCGAAGGAATGTTTATATTTCTTATCGCCAAAGCATCCCTTGTCGGTATCCGATCCAATACCGCCCTCCACAAAAAAACAATTTACTTTTTTCGGTATCCAGCTTATCCATTTTAGAACCTATGTTTCAGGGATGATCTGAATGCTATCCAGCTCTATTCGTAAATTGTTTGCTTTGAAGACTTCTCGGGCTTCCTCATTTCTCCATAACCATGTATCCGATTTTGTGTCTAACTTGACATCTTTCAGCAAGTTGACACACTCATTCCAGGCTTCTATCGTCTCTAATTGAGCGACCGAAGACCCACCACCCCATGACCATGATATTTGTCCTCCCATGAAACAATAGCGTTGTTCGACCGTGCAATATTTTTCAGTTTCCAAAGCGAAAAGGCTGGGAACACGTTCACGTAGTGAGAAGTTGCCTACCCACTTATCCAACCAGAAAAAAGTCTTATTTCCCATGCCTAGTTGCACCTCCAGCCTGTTCTGAACATCTAACATATTGAGATTCGACCCCTTACCCAAGTGCACAATGTTTTTCCACACACCTGTTATCGAACTTTTCAATGGAATAGAAGGGTAACCTCCTCTCTTACCGTGTATTGCCTTAATCACTTTCGTCCAGAGGTGTGATGTTTCGTTTATGAATTTCACAATCCATTTCACCATCATAGCTTTATTCATTGATGCTAGGCTGCCAATACCCAAGCCCCCATGTTCTTTAGGTGCCACAACCTTGAACCACGGTACCCAGCTCATCTTATTCTTGTCTAAGCAACCTCCCCAAAGAAACTTCCGCCTTACTTTCTCTAAATATTTGATGACATGTAATGGTGCGTTAAATAAAGAGAAATGGTAAGTTGGGAGATTACCTAAAACTGCCTTTACTAGTGTCGTTCTCCCGCCAAATGACAGTGTACGCGCCTTCCAAACAGAGAGTTTACTTTCGAATCTATCAATGACGGGCTTCCAATTTTTTACCAAACCCATATTGGAACCCACCGGTAAGCCTAGATATGTAAATGGTATCGAACCTATTTCACATCCGAGTATTGAAGCCATATTCAATATATTCTCATTTCCCACCCCCACACCATATACTTTACTTTTTACAAAGTTTACCTTTAGTCCCGAGGATAAATGAAAGCATCTAAGGAGCCTTGCAAGGTTTTGAAAATTAGATTCCGACCATTCTCCTACAAACAGTACATCATCCACATAAAGTAGGTGTGAAATGGTTGGACCCCCTCCCGGTGTTGTAATTCCTTTTAGGATACCCCGTCCACCGCACACTCCGTGGCAATATGTAGAGCCTCCATGGCCAGGATGAATAGAAGTGGAGATAGCGGGTCGCCTTGTCGAACCCCCTTTGGATATCAAATTCAAAGGTTGGCGACCCATAAACCAAGATCGACGTTCTAGCCGTCTTAAGTATCCCCGTCACCCATTTCCTCCACAGGGCCGGAAAGCCCATTTGAGATAAGACCAATTCCAAGAACTCCCAGCTTAACGAATCAAATGCTTTCTCAAAGTCCACCTTAAATAACATCATCTTCCTCTTACTGCATTTAGTCCATGAGATGAGCTCATTAATAATTAAAGGTCCTTCAAGAATGCTCCTTCCTTCGATGTAAGCCGTTTGTACCTCGCTTACTAATGAGCCAATCACTTTCTTGAGCCTACTTGCTAAAATTTTGGTGACAACCTTTGAGATGCACCCAATCAAGTTGATCGGGCGAAAATCATTGATTGTTTACGGGTTATTTATTTTGGGAATAAAAGAGATGAAACTCGAGTTGCAGCCCCTATTAAGCTTCCCATGTACATAGAAGTATTCAAGTGCCGACCCAAAATCATTTTCAAATATATCCCAAAAGTCTTTTATAAACATGAATGTAAAACCATCCGGACCCGGTGTCTTATCACCACCACAACTCCAAACTGCATCTTTTATTTCCTCTTTTGAGAATCTCGTCACCAACATGGCGGATTGAGACAACGTGAGTACTTTGAACCCATTATTGATGAACCTCGGTCTATCTTACTCTTGTTCCAAAAAAATCGATTCGTAATGTTTGTAAATTTTCTCCTTAAGTTCCTCCGGTTGTGATATCCAAACGTCCTCAAAATTCAGCCCGTTTATTCTATTATTTTCTCGATGACCATTGATTACCCCGTGGAAAAAGGCCGTGTTTTCATCCCCGTCGACTGCCCATTTTACCTTTGCCCTCTGTTTGAGATCTTCCATTCTGTTGTCGTCTAGCTCATTTATCATTTTCAGCCATGAATTCCTATCTTCAATCTCTTGCTCTGTTAGTGCAACTGATTCAGCTTTTAAATCCAAAGTCTCCACCTTTTTTTGTAGATCTTTTAGCATACCACAGTTCCTCTTCTTGATATTGTCGCACCACGGTCTTATAGCTGCTTTGACGGCTTTTAATTTGATTGCTAACAACTTATCTGGAGGGTTAAACCAAGCTAACCCATCGTATGCCTTTTTCACAATATCATGTAATCCCTCATCTTTTAACCAAGAATTGAAAAAACGAAAGGGTGGCTTACCAAAATTCACATCGGAACAAAGCAATAATAGTGGTCGGTGATCTGATTTGTGCCTGGTCGATCCCCATAATTTTATCGTAGGCCACAGAGCTAAGAACGAATGGCAGACTAATACTCTGTCTATCTTGCTGAGTTTTCGTCCATCGTCCGTCACATACGTGAAAGTACAACCCATCATAGAATATTCCGCCAGACCCTCTGCGTTGATAAAGGCATTAAAATCATCTGCCTCATTTTTATTAAATCTGGAGTTTTTCCTTTCTGTAGGTTCCCTAACGCAGTTGAAGTCACCCAGAAAGATCCATGAACCCGAAAAAGATCTCATTAATGCCAGTAAATCCTCCCAAAGCTGTTTTTTTAGATTCTGATCTTGCGGTGCGTAAACATTAACCACTGCAATATTACCCACTCCATTGCCCACTTCCCTGAGAATGGCTAAGAAATATCGATTTTTAACTGAGGGCTTTTTAGTAAAAATTCTGGGATCCCATATACTCAATAGACGACCAGATCTCCCTGTTGCTTCGATAGAGTCAAAATCAAATTGAGTATTATCCCAAAAATTACTAACCTGTATGTTGGAGGAGTCCGACATTTGTGTTTCTTGAATAGCAATAAAGCCTAATTTGTTGTTTCTTTTGAGATTCCTAACATGCTCCCCCTTGCTAGGATCACCTGCCCCCCTTATGTTTGCTGTTAAGAAATTCATTTTGGAGGATTTGTCACCTGTGCACCTCTAATTTGCTTCTTGATCTTCTCTTCGCAGCCTGAAACCCGAAATCCCAATTTCTCGCCGACCTTTATTGTCAAGTCCGCCTCTTCTGCAATTGCCTGACAATTCGTATTTTCCATATCTGCACTCCCCACCTCTTCACAGCTTGTCGTTCCCCTGCTTCTGTTTTTGGATGATTCTGAGTTTCTTCCCAGCCAAAGAGTATCCTTCATCTTCATTGAAGGAAAATTGTATTTCTTCTTTTTCTTACCTAATTTCTGTTGTGGAGAGGCCTGTAGATTGCTTCTAGAATTATTGACACTTTGTAATAGGGAGTTCGGTGAGTTATTCAAGTCAATGTCCTCCTTATTTTTTGTGCCTACTGATTAATAATCTCCATTAAATTCAATGGGTCAGAATTATCCTCGAGTGGCCCAGTTGGAGTATCGTTCACAATCACCTCCTCATCAAACAAATCGTTCAGGCCCATACCTGAGTTGGGCTCAATGTTGGGCTTAGTGGGAAGCACAGGTGGGGGGGGGGGGTCACATGGGTCCCCACTATTATTATTATTATCCTCAAAATTGTTATTTCTTGAGTAATTGTTATTGTTGGGAAGAGATGTGGTCCCCATGTTGCTACCACAATCAGCCGCCATACTACTCGAAACTGATGCCCCTTTATTTATTTTTTTATTAATCCCACTATCAGTACACTTTTCCTTCTCCAATGATGATGTTTCATCTTCCTCATGCACGTCCTTTGGAGTTCTTACCCCCCATTCCAATGACATACTATTTTCCGGGCTACCTTCGATCCATTCATGCTGAGTTTGATCTGTCTCCGAGATCCAAATTAAACATGGCTCATCACCCCACTGTAACGTTAGTTAACAGTTAATGCGACCGACTCTGTTGCACAGGACTCCAACCTTGTTGACTGATAGATCGATATCTTCATCGGATGTACTTGACGGAATAATTACCTTCCCCACCAACTTACCTATTTGATTAAAAACATGTGGTCCCCAGAACTGTAAGGGTACTCCTTTGATTAGAATCCAAGCAAGTCTTTGAAATGGTAAATATTATCCATCCCACGGGTAAAGTGATGAGAACCATATAGACCAGTGTTCCTCTTTTAATCTGACAAACGCTTCCGCTTCTATCGAGTTTTTGAATACAAGCATAACCCGTAACCCACCCAGGTACTTAATTACAAAAATAGAAAGACCGTCTTGTTCCAACTGCGTTTCAATATCTTTTAAATCAAAAGGGTTTCTTATCTCACCTATTAAGGACTTCCTCCTCCATCTTTTGGAATTTTCACTTTCCTGTAACTGGATCTCCAATGATTCTTCTGGTACCTTTACTTCTTGTATCCCAGTGACAATGTTCGGTTCGGTTTGATCCCCTGCTGCGTTCTTCTCATCTTGCACAGTTGCGTTTTTAGACTGCCAGGCCTTGTTTTGATTCCGCTGCACGTGATGTATCTGCTCTTTCCTTGATGCCTCGGCTGCAAAGCGAGTTGAATTTGCATGAGGTGTTACCGGCTTGTTGTTATTTTTTCTTATCCTCATGTTATCCCTAGACCAGCCCATGTTCTTCTTGCTTCCAAAGTCATTTTCTCAAATTTCGCCAAGTTCACCGAAACCCTCATCCGATCAGTTTTAACTGATCCCAGATTTTCTCCCAACGGATGCACATCTCTTACCTCAGCAAGCCTTATGAAACCAAAAGTGTTGCCCATTTGTTCTTTTTTCTGTGGTATATATGCATTTGTCAGGTTCCCAAAGTCCTGGAATACTTCCAATAAGAGATAGCTCGAGCAATCATCAAGTAAGTTTCCAATGAAATAGGTTGTTTCTGTTCTTTGAGGCCTTTTTTGTTGTTTGTCTTCATGAACTAGCCTTCTACCTTTGTATCTTGCAACCTGCCAAGGCTCCTCTCTCGTGTCTTCATCCCATCTCCTGTTGTCTTAGAATCTTCTATTATCTTCATAGTGTCGGCCGTCATTATATCTCCCCCCATTGTTTGCAAATGTTTGTCCCCCTCTCTCCATTCCAGATGAATAATTGAACGAAGAGAGACGAGCAATCCCGGAAGGCGAATGGAAGAATCAAAGGAACAGTTTAGAATGGAAGGTTAGGCCAGATTAGCAACCAGTTTGCGAATCACCACAACCTCACACGCTAAGCCGAACTTTTCATCTTCGTCGAGCCACCGGCGACTGTTGATTTGTTTGTCCGGTGACTGTTGGTTTGCCCAGGAGAGAGAGAGAGAGGATTTGCCAAATAATTCTCAATGTAGCCTGCCATAAATGTCAAAAGGAATTAGTTTTGAGAATTCTTTGATTTTATATAACAATACATCTCATTGAATTCACATAATACTACAAAACTATGTAGCTTTTGTTTATATTTATTTTTTTATATCTAATTTGATCTTTTTTAGCTCGTTATCTCTTAAAACTTTTAAACTCCAAATATTAACCAACTAGGAGTGAAATTTAATAAAAATAACACAAGAGCTACTCAAAAGTGTAGGGAATATTATATAAAAATATTGTATAATTTAGAGTATATCAACGACCCACCCGTCTAATAAATGGTAGTACGTTGTAGGTAGTTGTGCACACTAGGAGAAGCTTTGAGTTACATCGGATTGAAGAACGCAAGATTGTGAGTTCATGTCCCCCTTTTCTTTTAATTGTTTTCGGTTTTATAACTTCGGGGGTGAAGTACATGATACAAATTGTTTACAAACGTTTACATGTGGTATGATTAGCTAAGGAATGTACTCCTAGATCATGTGAGTGGTGGGTACAATGCTTAAGACCATTAATCCTCGTAGTAGGACCGAGGAACATGAGTGATAGATCTATTTGGGTGTTGCGAGCCCCACCCATGTGGACCGGGATTTGGCCCATGAGGTGACTATATCTTCCAGCCGGAAGCCCGGTACAAAATCCGCTAGGATTGAGCCTTCCTGCATCACGTCACACAATATATTGGCCTTGCAAACCATTAATTGATCTGTTTCCTTGTTTGCTTTCATACCGGTTTACAAAACATACATACTTACAATGATTACAAGGTTTATTCGTGCACACATACGAAACACATGAACTCGCTCAACTTTTGTTGATGTTTTCAAACTACATGTATTTCAGGAAACTAAGTATGGATCTGGTGGGCGCTGAAGTTTTCAAGTCATGTCTCTAATAAAAGATGTCATCCAAAGTCGAAGGGTTTGGGTTATGTATTTTATCTTGGATAAGATACATGGCTCAAAGCCTAGTTTGTTAGTGTCTTTTGTCAAGTCCTTATTGAACTTAAAACTTTGTTGGTGTTGTATTTTGAACATGAAATCTGTGTTTGGGATTTGAAAACAATGTTGTTTGTAATGTTTTAAATCAATCTATGGATGAACATCTTGGGTTTTATCATATAGTTGTTTGTTATGGTTGAATGCAATGATATTAAGCAAGTCACACATAATCACGCTTCCGCAAAAGTCAGGGTGTGACAACATTTGTCTAGAAAAAAATATTTGAACAAAAGGAAAAATTTTCTTAGTTTCAGTAGCATAAATAATGTTAGATATAGAAAAACGTTTTCTTGGAGAAGAAATTGAGAAGAACCAATATGGAGAACATGAATTTCTTTACCATTACCAACATGAAGTGAGTCATTACTATAATTTGCCTCTTAACTAGTCAAGGCTTGTTAAGTCTGGTGTAACATGGTTGTTTGTATCCGGGTGCCTAAGTATTACCTATAGTAGAGTAGGCATCTACGAAATTTGCAATGGGACAAGGACAGATGGTGGATGGGTCTCGGTATGGATAGTTAGAAGGAATGTGACCAATACCACAATGGTTGCGTGTGCTATAGTCTGTATTTTGAGCAGATGCCTAGGAAATTGACCATGGTTATCCCCATGATAGCGGCTTCTATAGTTGTTTCTACGAAAAGATCCATGTCATCCTTGACTATTGTTGCTCGGAGGACGATTTCCATAGAAGGCTTCAAGGTAAGTGTTTTGCATTGGATGATAGCCAAATTAAGATACCATAGATGGCTTCAAGGTAAGTGTTTGGCATGAGATGATAACCAAGTTAAGATACCATCTACGTAGAGCTGCAGTTAAGAAATGGAGCAGTTGAGTAGAGCGATGTGTAGTTGCAGTAAAGGCAGTGTGGCAATGGGTTGTAGAGGCTTAGGTGCTGTTTGTTTTTTAAGAGGTAAAATGTCTGCAGTCTGCGGACCACATCTGCAAATATCTGTAGAAGAAGAGGTGGACCAAACCTCTGCAGTCTGCAAGAAGAATATTGTTTGTTTTTTAACGTATGCAGACTTCTAAAATAAACTGGTGGTGGTGTACGTACGGTGGTGGTGCTGGACGGTGATGGTGGTAGACGGTGGTGGTGGATGGTGGTGGTGCTGGACGGTGATGGTGGTAGACGGTGGTGGTGGGTGGTGGATGGTGGTGGTGGTGGATGGTATTGGGTGGTAGACGGTGGTGGTGAACAGTGATGGTGGTGGAGATGGACGGTGGTAGTGGGTGGTGATGTTTAACCCTCTGCAGACCTTAGAAGATCTTAGAAGTGGCTGGGCCAAGTCTACACCAAGAAGAGCTCGCGCAGACGTTTTTTAATGAAACGTCTTCGGAAAAACAAACAGTCTGTGCGTGACAATGTTTGCGCGTGGTCTGCACGACGCAGATAGAAGCGACTGCGCAGAGCTTTTCAGAAAAAAACAAACAACACCTTAGTCATTATGTAATCATGATCATAGAAAAGACCATAACACTCACTAAATTCAAAGGGATTTGGGAGTGTAAGTGTTAATTTGAGGCCATTGAACTCCTCTTGTAGCCCTAAGATAACAAAGAGAACAAGATCTTTGTCCTCAACAGGTTCTCCAATGTTTGCGAGTGAAGTGCCATAAACATGTACATGACTAAGGTAAGCAATGGGAGCTTCATCCCCCTCTATAAGAAGTTGCGTCTTAGGTGTGCTTTCTCCATAAGAGGTATGTGGAGCATATGCTCATTCAAGTGGGAGTCGTAGTTCACGGGCAGTTGTTCCGTGAATGTGTGAAAAAGAAGCTTCAGATATCATAGAGATAATGATCGTCTGAACATGAGCATAATTGTAACGCTCAGCGTCCCTGAACTTTAGAAACTTGGCAAGAACAGTCCCTAAACTTCTAATAAGTGTCAATTTTAGCCCCTGTGTTTTTATGGAGTTGATGTTTTGATACTTTTGGGTGTGAAAATTGTTGATACTATGATGCTTGACTCTTTATTCTAGATGCTTGATTGTGAAACTTAAACTATGAGACTTGATACTTAGTCTAGATACTTGACCCTTGATGCTTAATCTAGACACTTGATTCCTGATACTATGGAAACTAGATTCTTATTGTTGATTCTTGATACTTGGACTTTTGATTCTTGATGCTTGAGAAACTATGACTCTTGACCCTTAAAACTTATTTGGTGCTTGTCTCCTTAGACTTGTGAAACTTGATTCTTGATTAAACGAGAGACTGGAGCCTTCTCACTGGCGGAATCTATGAAACTTGGAAACTTCTGGTTTGTGATGTAATCTAGATACTTTACCTAAACTATGCATAACGCAACGCCTAACCTAACGCGTAAATCGAATCAAAATCGGGAACGCTGAAAGATGGATTGGTTAGAGTGGCCGTCCGATCGGATGACCACCCAAGCCGAACCACCCTTTCCCTTCCTTTCTCCTTCACCTATAAATAGGCCTGTCACATCACCTTTCAGTGATGTGACAGCTCTGCTCGACCAAGAACACGCGTGCACGCTATTTCTTCATTTTCTCATCAATTTCGGTAGGTTTCAAGCTAGATCTTTGTACTTTCTCACTCTACACATCATTCTCCACATGATTCCCGCTTGAAATCACACTTTTCACCATGAAATCTCTTAGATCTGAGTTCTTGAGGGTGATGTCATCATGGCGGTTTGTACAAACGCCATGTGATGTCATTCTAAGCAAGATTCAACTCGAATCTAAGGTATTTCATACGTTTTTACATTAAATCTAAACCAAACCTATACTTTTCATATAAAACTGGGATTATTCTTCATCTTTTCGTCAAACTTTCTGTTAGGATCTGAGTTTGGATTGATTGTGATTTGTGTTTGAATTTAGATGAACAAATGAAAGAGTAGTGCAGCGGAATTTAAATGGAAGCAAACTTTTCACAATCAAACAGAAGAAATGCTTTCAATCATACATTTTCAACACAGAATCAAATGATTAAATTTATTTTTAAACTCTGATTACAATGCATGTATGATTCGCAAACTCCCCCTCAGCCCGAGCTCAGTGTTTGTTCGTGCAGGAAGAAGATGGTGAAAAGAGCTAAACAACAGTACAGAATACTGTTCTATTTATAGGCACTTGCAAACCACTGAGCACCTACGCTGACGTCACCATGAAAGTGACATCTAACCTCCTAACAAACTCTAACAACTGACCTGTACAAACACTGCTTAAGATAACTACTGATGTTACATTTCAATACATAAAACAAACATAAACTGCTGCTGCATCCTTCCACTGCTGTGAACCCAGCAGTACTTGTCATGATCAGCAGTGCTTAAACCAGGGCAGTAGATTGAGCAGCAGAGCTTTAGTTCTTCAACAGACTTTGTCTTGATCAGTAGTTGTAGGTCAGCAGTTTGCATGATCAGCAGATAGGAGGTCAACAGATGTTGAAATCACTTTCAAGGGGATAGACTTGCAACCAAACAACTGCTTATTCTGGATCCACTGCTCTGATCCAGTTTTGGTTTTCATTATCTGTTCCTTTGGCAGGGTTCAATCCCAACAATCTCCCCTGGAACAGATAATGCCAAAACTCTTCATTATTGTAGATCTTTATTGCCTCATCAACAATTCCCTTATTTGCCCTTTGAATTGCAATTCAAAAGTTAAGGCATCTGTATTATCATCATCCCTGCTAAGTGGAAGATCAAGGAGATCCTGCAAATCTTCAACACTCAGGCCAAGAGCTTGTTCCCTTGTTAGTTTCTTCACTTCGCCATCAGACCTGAACATAGTCAATACGTGGGTCTGTTTATCAGTTTTCCACTTTAGTACTTTTGAGCCTGATGGGTTTCTTAGGAGATTTTTATTTTAAGAGGAGTTTGGTGATGCTGGCCTATTCATGACTAGCTGAGCAGTACTTGCAGATTGGTCGAACTCAAGAGTTTCTTCAATCATTCTTTTTATGCCTTCTTTCACAAGGTCATCACCAGCAATTAACTCTTGAGTTGTTTCAGCATCCAACTGTTTTTGACTCCTTCTCTTGTAGATGGAAGCACCAGTAGGAGCAGTGGTTCTTTTGACTTGCAGCTTTGGTGGTCTTTTTGAGACCTCTGCTTTGGAGTAGTCAGGCTTTTGTGGAGCTGTTGGATCCTTCTTCCTAAGTTCCTCCAACCTTTTATAGGTGGCCCTGACCCTAGCTTCTCCCCACTTTGACACAGAATTCCTTGACCCATATTCAGCAACTATCAGCTCCTCTTTCATTCTCTTCAACTCTAAGGCTTTGTCAGCTTCAAACTGTTTGAATTTTTCAGGGGGAGTCTGCTGGACATTATCTTTGATCATTTCATGAATCCTGGCTACATCTTTTTCAAGCTCAGGAATGGTCCAGTTTTTGTACATGTGTTTCTCCCCCTTGTATTTCTTGTAGGTCATGATATTTTCAGTGTAGTCTTTTCTTAGGGTCTCATCTGCCCTTTCTGAAATTTGTTGACTAACATTTTTGGCAAATTGTTCCATTGATCTGATTTGTGTAAGAAGAAACTGATAGTTTTGCTGAAATTCCCTATCAGATTTCCCTTGTTTGTTTTTGTTAGCGATATCCTCTGCTTGCTTGGCTTTGATTTCTAAATATTCTTCAATGTTGTTTGGCATGGGATATCCTCTAACTGAGGGCAAGCTCCTTTTGGCAGGGTTATCCTCATAGTAGAAAGATTTGATTTCATCTCTAACTGCTATGAGTTCTAAAGGAAACACAACACCTGCAGGAGGTAATGGCTTTTGAATTTGAGTTGAAGAGAGAGGAATGGGTTTTGAAACTGTGACAAGTGCTTGAGATTTTGAAGCTGTTGGTGGTGGTGATGGAGAATCATCATCTGATATGATAACCCTTCTCCTTTTTATTTTAGGAGAGGCAGATGATGTTTTGGGTGGAACAATGGAGGTGGTTTGTGACTGACTAACAGTTGTTGAAACAATTGGTGTTTCAACCACTGTTGTCATTACAACAGATGTTTTAACATCTGCTGTCTTCTGCTTTAAGGCAGGAACTGATGGTGGAGATATTGTTTTTGGTGGTAGTAAGGCAGTGGTAGTGGTGTGTGTTGAAGTGGTGTGTGCTGAAGTGAGAGCAATTGTTGTAACAACTGAGATACCAGCAGATGTTGATACAACAGGAGTTTCAGCAACTGTTTGGATGGAGGTTTGATGTTGGTGGCTTTTGGATGGTGGTTTTGAAGTATGCTTTGGAAGACTGGATGGTGTGGACTTGGGTTTCCTTACTTTTCTAGTAAGATTTCTTTTTAGAACAGAATTTTGATCATCCTTTTCACCAGAACAACCCTGCTCATTCAGCTTCATGAAAGCTCTTTTCTCCTCATTCCAGCTTGACAAATCCTTTGCCGCTTTATCCCTTTTTACACTTATGACACAATCATCAAGTGCATTTTGGGTAACATCAACCTTCTTGCTACCATCTGGCAAGGGAATTTCTCTGAGCATTGCATCCTTTTCTGTATCAAGATATAGCCCATTATCAATCCCTTTCTTTATCTACTCCTTAATTTTCTCCCCCTTTTTGGCATTATCTGAGGGGATTTCATCAATGAAAAGAACTGTTGGAGGAGCAGTGCCAGTGGTTACCAACAGATGAGTTTTCAGAGCCTTGATGTCTGCTTGTGTGGTTTTGAAATTGGACTCCATCGCTTCTCTGAGCTCTTGAACATGTTTTTCATGCTGCTGCTCAGCCATCTGTTGTTGCTGGTGGAGAAATGGTTGAAAAAGATTCCAGAGCTCATTTGTAACATCTGCTGATGGTGGAGCAGGTGCTTGAGGTGGAACAGCAGTGGATGGTACCATTTGAACTGTTAACAACTGTTGCAGCATTTCTTTGATTTCTACAACAGATGTATCCAGTTTTTCAACTCTTTCCGTCAATTCCTGCTACTTTAAACCATCACCCAATTTAATGGGATCATCTGATTTCCCACTAGCAGTGGTTTTATCAGATGTTGAGGTAGGGAGTGTACTCCAAACATCAACAACTGATGCCCCTTTTTCTTGGTACTGGGGTCTTCTTCCTTCAACACTTGATAATCTTTTGATGGAACCAGTGGTTAACACAAACTCACTAGCAGATAACAGAGGTGTTATGGAAGGAATTGCCTCCAAGGAAGTCTTATTGATGTAGCCACTGTCCAAGTGTAAACTTGTTGGTTCAACACTTGTAGTGGCTGCTTCACTTGGATTACCACCAAGAGTTACATGTAACTCAAGGGGTGTAACCTCCTAAGGTTGTGTTGGTGGGTTAGCAAAGATTGATACATCAGGCCCAGTCTGTTGTTGAGGTATTTTCTCATGGATAGGTGATTGACAAGGACTGCTTTGTGCCAGGTTCAGATCAATTGCATCCAACAGTAGTTTGGTATTAGGTGGAATTGGGGATGTGAAGGTAGGTTTAGAAAGCGGAATTGCCCCAGGCATTGGGCTGTGGATGATGGAAACGAGTGCTTCCAGAGCATCATGATGTAGTGACCCTTGTTGTATAACCTGTTCTTTTTGGGAAGAGACAGGAGGAGTTTCGGCTAGGGTTTGAGATATTTTTGCCAACTGCTGTGAGGAAGTAGCAGCAGTGGTTTGTTGTGACTTTTGTGCTGTCACAGGCAGTTGCTCTGGTATCTCATCCTCCAGAGTTGCCTTTTTGATGGGTTTGGGGGGCTTTTGATTTTTCTTTTTCTGTGGCTTTTTTGTTGATTTTAGGTGTGGGTTTCAAGGCAGTTGGTTGGCTACCTTGATCACGTTGAGCAGTGGGCTCAGCAGCAGATACCTAAGGAGCAGTGTTTGCTGCTAAAGTCTGCTCAGGCACCTCTGCTTGTATTTTGCAAGGTGTTGACATTCTTGTAAATGTTTCAGCAGTTAAGCTGTTTATCTGAAAAGAGTCACCTTGGTTTATTACCGCAATATCATCCTTACTAAATTTTTTCTCAAAATAATAACTTAAAAATCTTGGAAACAGTAAGAATGATTTTGTTTCAACATTTTTAACCAAATCATTGAAAATTACCTTCGAATAGTTAAAATTTTCTTCTTGTAAAATAGCGTATCCCAAGTTTTGAATTTTCATTGGTATTTCATTAAAAGAGGTGGTTTTATTTGAAACACACATGAGAAGGGTATGGAATAAAAATCTTGTTGCAGGAGGGAAGAAACCTTTTTGTAAGGTATCCCTCTTCATCATTATGTCTGCATACCCTCTCTCAATGAAGTCAATTTTAACTCGTTTTTAGGGAAAGAATCTTTACCTTCCTGATCAGCGAGCTGAAAGACCTCAGATATGGATTGCGGTGTTATTTGAACTGCCTTTTTCTGCAGAGTAGAGTTAATGGCTATGACATTTTCACCTTGTTTTTCAAGGGTACAATTTTTCCAAAACTCTCTCTGAGTATGCAGGTAAATGGGTGCATCAACGGTTAACAAAGTTTTGTACTTTGATGCATTGATAATATCGAGGATGGAATCAAATGTATCGATGTTGCCGGGTTTTGTGAGAAGACCCAGTAGATTATGAGACGGTTTGTGTGGGATTTCTGTGGAGGTAGCCTTTTGAGAGGCCCCTTTGGAAGATTTTGCGGATGATTTCGATTTTGTCATTTTGAAGAAGAGGATCGAAAATGAGTTTGTGAAGAAATTTGATGGAATGGATTGGAAACTGCTTTGAGAAGAGAATTTTTAATAATTCAATTCGACAGTGAAACCCTGTTTGGGCTTTGAAAAGGGGTTTTATAGAGAAAAAGTGAATGCTGACGTGGCAGCGGTTACAAAAAGTCTGACCACTATGTACTGTCTGCATGCCATCCCCTGGTGAAATGAAGGACAATACTTTTGAACAGTACATTTTGTGAAAACAACTGGTGAAGACAGTAGTTGTAATGGTAATGGAGAACAGTGGATGCTTTTAACTATCAGTAGATAGCTCAGCAGTGGATACAACACTGATTTTGAACATCGGTGTTTATCAAAGGAAAATGAGAACAGGGGATGACTTTCAGCAGTGGACAAACTTTTGAGGTAGAACAGACTTTTGAACCCATCAATGGTTATGGCAGACTTTTAGGATTTTAATGAAAAATTCATTTTTAGCTATTTTTAAGGATGGATTTTTGATTTTCTGAAAACATTTTAATGCTTTTATTCATAGAAAATCAGGATTTTGCCTGTTATTCCATGTTTAGCAAGCCAATCCTAGAGATCAAGCTTTCAAAGGTGGATGTGTCTAATGCTTTGGTTAGCACATCTACCAGCTGATCCTTAGTTGGAACATGATGCAGAGAAATCAAACCTTTTTCATAGCAATCCCTCACAAAGTGATGTCTGATATCGATGTGTTTGGTGGTTGAATGGGAAACTGGATTTTTGATGATATTTTCTGCTGCCTGACTGTCCAACATAAGTGGTGTCTTCAAGGCAGTGATACCAAAATCTAGTAACTGATTTTAAAGCCAGAGCAGTTGGGCTGTACAGCTTGCAGCAGCTATATATTCTGCCTCAGCAGTGGATGTGGAAACAGCTGCTTGCTTTTTGCTTTGTCAAGACACTAAGCAATTGCCTAGGAATTGGCACCCTCCTGAAGTGGACTTCCTTGTTTTGTCACATCCAGCAAAGTCACTGTCTGATAAACCTGAAAGCTCAACTTTACCATCAGCTGGATACCTGTCACACCCCGATTTCCACGTGTATCACCGGTGGGCCCGGTGGGGGATTATCGTGACGTAGTTGGCAACAATATAGTCAAACCACAATATATAAATGCACAGCGGAAGCATATAGATAAATATTATCCAACCATTTATTGTAATATCGATTGTATCACATATAGTTGAATAGTATCCACAGGAGGGATCAAAATAAATAAAAATGTTGTTCAACAGATAAGACATCAAGCTT
Source organism: Helianthus annuus (assembly GCF_002127325.2). Lineage (NCBI taxonomy): Eukaryota > Viridiplantae > Streptophyta > Magnoliopsida > Asterales > Asteraceae > Helianthus > Helianthus annuus. The sequence goes on from NC_035441.2 coordinate 127,984,394, forward strand.
GCGAGACTTCTTAAGATGCTAAGGAGCTATTGCCAGCCGATTACGTGTAGTACCTGCACTTAATCTTTTTGGGGAAAATATGTCAGTTTACACCGGTAAATACATTCAACCGACACTTTTGTAAAATGTTTATTTAAAATTGATTTGAATGCACGAGGCACAAACTCTTTTATAACTTGGGAGAATTATTTAAAATTATAATCTTGTGAACGAATTACATGTTCCTTTTATGCGTTCAGTAGCCCGGATCTAGTCCGGGTTAAAGATCAATAAACACACCACTTTGCGTAAAACCATGATGGGTAAACCAACGGCTACGTCTTTTATAATATAGACATAATACCGGGTGTCGAGGTCGTAGCCATTTCGTAAAATGATGCCTAGGATATCCGAGACATGGTCATTAACCCCCCAAAGGCTTTTAAGTAACAAGACTGTTTAAATGAGCCGATCAAATTATTCAATTAACCACCTAAGCGATGAAAAATTTGATGCTCAATCAAGCGGTATTTTATATACCGTAACCCAAGCCCGTATAAGGGAAAATAAGTTAAAAGTATTTACCTTTGCAAGTATTGTCCTTAATCGGTTAAATCACAGATATCTTTTACTGGGGCTCCTATTCTGGAACGAAGGTTTTAAAATAACCTATTAGAATCCTAACGGGGCTTTATATTAGCCGTAGCCTAGACCGGTTAGTTTCGAGGGATAGATACGGTTTAATCGCGTGAAAGGCGAAAACCGAGAATGGAATGTGATTCTGACCCAACAAGTTCGGAGACTTGTTTTATACGGGTTTAATATTCACACTCTGAATCTTGGGGTCAAAATGATATGGTTTGACCCGTATCGGCTAATTTATGTAAACTAGTTACATAAGCCGAACCGTGCGCGCAATAGGTGCAACGGGTAACCGTAGGAGTCCTACACTGTTTTCCTAAGTCAATATACTTTAAAGAGGTTGTGGTATCAGTAGGATACCTTCCATAATGCCCGTAACGAGTTTTAGTTCATTATACGCCCCGTAGGGGTTTTCCGGTCATTTTAAAGACTTTTAAAGGGATTTCTGAGTTCTACAGGAAACCTGAGTTTCCCGATCAGTTTAATAAGTCTAAAATATCTTATTTATTATTTAAAATCAGTAGCAACTGGAATCGGGTCAAAAGACCTTGTAGAACTCAAGTTTTGGCCGAAAAGGGCATATTCGGTATTTACCGAACCGTAGCCATAACCGCAGGTTATGAGCAGGTTAAAATTAATTAAAAATCTTTAAAAATCCCAAAATATTATTTTACTACAGTGGGTAAAAGTTTTGGCGACGAAATCTTGGTTTAGGTAGGCGTTATGCTAATTGCACCGTTTATTACAAAAGTTTCTTATAAATGCGCTATTTAGCATAATTCCCATTCTAGACCTCGGATTGGCGTGAAACTTTAGGGACATGCTTAGAATTTAGTAAGCAAGGTTATGGTCCGTTCACGTGTCTGAAATACTCGTTTTATTTTAAAATGGCGTTACGGTCAACTTTTAAGTAATTAACGGAAATGCGTAAAAGACTCGGACAAACAACGAACCGGTCACAGAGGGTGATACCATCACGTGACCTGGTCCTAAGAGAGTCCTAAAGCATATCTACATTATACTAAAACGGGTCAGAACTGAAGTCAAAGCAAAAGTCAAACTTTTGCGACATTCGGCTCCGAACCGGGTCAATATATCAAATGGCCGAATCAAACGAGTTTAGACAAGTTTATATACTTAATATCATGTTTTATGAGTGTTCAAACAGGTTTCATATCATCCATATTACAGATTATGCAAGAATCGCAAAAATGACTTCCTGTTGACTTTTTAAGTATACGTTTGACTCGATATTTGATCTAGTTAGAGTGGTGATCAGGGGGAACCCTTTTAGGGGTTTATTGCCCACATAAATACCAACACATAACTACTTTCAATTCGAGATATGACTGAGCCATTAAGGATTTATCTCGAAGTCAAACCGTAGTTACGACGGTTTGATTTTTAGCTATATTACTAAGTAAAACTAAACCACAAACGTTTTAAACAACTTACAGAAGCTTGAGCACGATTTAGGATGATAGGATAAAGCTTGGAAGCTCCAGAGATGATCAAGAGAATGTGTTTTGAGGTGTGGTGAACTTATGCATACAATAGGCCTTTTTATAGTACACAACTTGCCTCTAGATCATTACAACACATACTACAAATGAGTATGGATGAATGGCAGGTGTCCTAAGGTGCTATGGGTCGAGTAGGGGACGCCCATACCTCTGGGAAACCCATTCATATATGTTTTACCGCTTTAAACAGCCAACAGCCAACTTTCTGTCGCTGGGCATTGCTTACGGACCGTATGGCTGGGGCCTTGCGGTCCGTAAGCTTGTGGCGGAGACAAGCTTAATCATTCATCCCTTTACGGCCCGTAAGGCAGGACCCTTGCGGTCCGTAAAGGTAGTTTTTAAATCTTTTTAAATCTTTTTGTAATGATTAACAAATCTTGGTATTTAGTAACGAAATCTTTGGTAATTAATAACCTGACCTTTCGGGTTTGAAGGGGTAACTTTGCGATTTGGCCCTTGATTATTTACAACTAAGGGCCTCGTGTTATTTACCCGCATTGTTAAGTCCCCGGTTATCTTGTTAATTATTCGGAAAGCCTTAACTTTCATTGTTGACGCTTTTAACCCTTCTCGTACGAATTTGATCATAACTTTCTCGTTTTAAAACGGAACTTCGCGGAATTTATACACTATATTCTAGTGAGCGTATTTTACTGTTAGAAAGCCTCGGGTACGTCAAAGGGTCACTCAGAGGTATAATTAAACATGTTGACACAGTTAACCCCTGTAGCTTGTAATCTCTCACTTTCTTCTGCGTTTCGCTTCCGTACGATCCATGATTTATTCGTTTGAAGGTACTAGCATCGTTTAGGGTTGCTATACAGTATACTTACCCTTGTTTGACATTTATAACCCTCGAATTTACATACTTTCAAGGTTTGTCAACATTAGTCCTTTATTTAATATTAAATGCCACGTGTAAACTCAAGACACGTGTCAATACATTATTGGACACAAAATTTCGAGGTGTTACATCCTCACCCCCTTAAAATAAATCTCGACCCAAGATTTACTCAAACAAATAGGGATATTTCTCTTTCATCGTGGATTCAACTTCCCACGTGAATTCGGGACCTCTCCGGGCATCCCATTTAACCTTAACTATTGGCACATGTTTTCTTCGGAGCTTTTTCACCTGTCGGTCTTCAATCGACAAAGGCTTCTCCACAAACTTCAAGCTCTCATCTATATGCACATCTGTGTGTGGGATCACTAATGATTCATCAGCGAAGCACTTCTTTAGATTGCAGATGTGGAACACATTATGAATTCCATTGAGCTCTTCTGGTAAGTTTAATTTATAGGCAACTGACCCGACCCGTTCGATAACCTCGAAAGGTCCTATGTATCTCGGGCTCAGTTTGCCCTTCTTACCGAAGCGCATCACCCCCTTCCAGGGTGATACCTTTAGTAACACTTTTTCACCTACCTCGAAGTGAAAATCCTTACGCTTTGGATCAGCGTAACTTTTCTGCCTATCACGGGCAGCTTTGAGACATTCCCGAATCTGGACAATCTTGTCCGTTGTTTCGAAAACTATCTCTGGCCCTGATAATTGGACCTCTCCCACTTCCGCCCAACAAACAGGCGATCTACACTTCCTACCGTATAATGCCTCGAAAGGCACAGCCTTTATGCTGGTATGGTAGCTATTGTTGTAGGAGAATTCGATTAGGGGTAGGTTCTTATCCCAACTACCACCTAAATCGATAGCACATGCTCGCAGCATGTCTTCTAACGTTTAAATAGTACGCTCACTCTGGCCGTCTGTCTGAGGATGGTAAGCCGTACTAAAGTTCAAACGTGTGCCCAAAGATTGTTGGAAACTTTTCCAGAAATGAGACGTGTATCTAGTATCTCGATCAGAGATAATAGACACAGGTATACCATGTAAGGCTACAATCTTATCAACATATAACTGGGCCAATGTATCGGAGCTATAAGTCTCCTTGATGGGTAAGAAATGAGCTGACTTAGTCAGTCGATCGACTATAACCCATATTGTGTCGTTTCCTTTGCTCGTTTTTGGTAACTTGGTGATAAAATCCATAGTTACACACTCCCATTTCCATTCAGGAAGTTCAGGCTGTTGTAGCAAGCCAGATGGCTTTTGATGCTCAGCCTTGACTTGCGCACAAGTCAAGCATTTGGCTACATAAGCGGCTACAGACTTTTTCAAGCCTATCCACCAATAGTTTGCCTTTAAATCCTGATACATTTTATCTGCTCCAGGATGGACAGAATATTTCGAACTATGGGCTTCCTGGAGGATAACATCTCGTAGTCCTCCATAAATAGGAACCCATATCCGCCCATTCAATCTCAAAAGTCCATCCTTGTGAAGAGTTAACTACTCCTCAATTACTCCCAGCTTCTCCTTAGGATAATTAGCTTCCGACACAGCCTCTCGCTATGCAGCTAATATCCTTTCAATCAAGTTATTCTTTACTTCCATTCTCCTAGCATTGATTCGGATGGGTTTCATCCTTTCTTTCCGGCTCAGGGCATCAGCGACTACATTCGCCTTGCCGGGATGGTATTTGATCTCACAATCATAATCATTCAAGGTTTCCATCCAACGGCGTTGCCTCATGTTTAGCTCCTTCCGATTGAACATATGTTGAAGGCTTTTGTGATCTGAATAGATCACAAACTTGATTCCGTATAGATAATGCCTCCACAGTTTTAGTGCGAATACCACGGCACCCAGCTCCAAGTCATGGGTCGTGTAATTCTTTTCGTGCACCTTTAACTGTCTTGAAGCATAGGCAATCACTTTGCCTTTCTGCATGAGCACACACCCCATGCCAGTGTGTGACGCGTCGCAGTAAACTACGAACTCTTCGGTACCTTCTGGTAGCGTCAACACAGGAGCGTTGCTCAGCCTTTGTTTCAAAATATCAAAGGATTCTTGCTGCTTAGGGCCCCAAACAAACTTTTCCTTCTTCTTGGTTAGAGAGGTTAAGGGCGCAGCAATCCTTGAGAAATTCTCAATGAATCTTCTGTAGTATCCTGCCAATCCCAGAAAACTACGGATCTCTGTGGGCGTCTTTGGCTCTTGCCAATTCATGACCGCCTCTACCTTAGCGGGATCCACCTGGATACCACGCTCGCTTACGACATGTCCAAGAAATTGGATTTCTCGTAGCCAGAATTCGCATTTAGAGAATTTGGCATACAGTTGCTCGCGATGCAGCAATTTGAGAATACATCGTAGGTGTTTCTCATGGTCAGCTTTATTCTTTGAATAGATAAGGACGTCGTCGATGAAAACGATGACAAATTTGTCTACGTACGGCTTGCAGACGCGATTCATTAGATCCATGAACGCAGCCGGTGCATTTGTGAGCCCAAAAGGCATCACTAGGAACTCGTAGTGACCGTAGCGAGTCCTAAATGCTGTTTTGTGTACGTCTTCATCTCGGACCTTCAGCTGATGGTAGCCCGACCTTAAGTCGATCTTCGAGAAATAGCTAGCCCCTTGCAATTGATCAAACAAATCGTCGATCCTTGGCAATGGGTATCTATTCTTTATCGTGACTTTATTAAGTTCACGATAATCGATGCACAGACGCATCAATCCGTCCTTTTTCTTCACAAACAGGACAGGTGCTCCCCAGGGAGACGAACTAGGCTTGATGAAACCTTTTGCTAACAGTTCATCCAGCTGGGTCCTCAATTCCTTCATTTCAGTCGGTGCTAGCCTGTAGGGTGCTCTAGCAATGGGAGCTGCCCCAAGGATGATATCTATTCTGAATTCCACCTGCCTATCTGGTGGCAACCCAGGTAGATCTTCGGGGAAAACTTCTGGATACTCCGAAATGACAGGAATGTCCTCTATCCTTGGTTTGGGCTCTTCGATAATCACTTGTGCCATGTAGATGACACAGCCTCTTTTTAAGCATCTTGAAGCTTTGAGCATAGTTACGTTCTCGGGCAATCCATACTGTGTATCCCCTCGAAGGGTGAGCGATTCACCATTCGGGGTCTTTAGCACAATTTGTTTTCTATTGCAAATGATCTGGGCCTGGTTGTGGGACAACCAGTCCATACCCAGAACGATGTCAAAACTAGCCAGATTAAAGGGAAGTAGAGATAGAGGAAAAGAATGGTTCTTAATGGATATCATACATCCCTCTAATATAGTGGAGACGGTTTCTACAGTGCCGTCTGCTAGCTCTACTTCGTATTTCACATTTAGCGTTTTGATAGGCATGTTCAGCAATTTGCAAAATTTTTGGTCTACAAAGGATTTATCAGCGCCTGAATCGAAAAGTACTCTTGCAAAGATATTATTCACGAGAAAAGTACCTGTGATTACGTTGTCGTCCTGCAACGCTTCCTTTACATCCATTTTGAAGACTCTAGCGTTATTCTTTTTGGTTTCTTCAGTCTTCTTGGCGATCTTGGGGCAGTTGCTCTTGATGTGCCCCTTCTCACTACAGTTGTAGCAGGTCGCGTCTTTAATCTTCTTACAGTCCACAGTCTTGTGGTCTTTGGACTTGCACAATCCACAAGTATGCGTCTTTGACTGGGACTGTGAGTTCGGCCCAAACCTGCATTTCCCAAAGTGGAGTTTTTGGCAGTTTTTGCACTTGGGCTTCTCTCCGGTTTGTTGCCCATCTTTTCTCGACTCTGTTCCTCTCTTGCCATCACCGTTCCCACGGTGCTTCTTTCCCGACCTTCACGAGGTATCATCCTCACGCTTCCTCTTTTCGGCCTCTTTGTTCCTCTGCGATCTCAGCCAGACCGCGTCCATTGTGAGGGACAAAGAGAGGTCAGTCACAGACCTGAAGGTCGTTGGCCGAGAGGCCTTCACACTAGCCTTTATCGCGGGTTCTAACCCCCCGATAAAACGAGCAATCCTCCTTGGTTCCGGGGTGACTAGATATGGAACCAATCGAGACATCGTGTTGAAGCTCGTTAAGTAGGCGTGGCAGTCCAGATTTGTCATCACCAATGACACAAAATCGGACTCTATCTTCTCCACCTCATGCTGAGGGCAGTAATTTTCTTTGATGAGAGAAACGAATTCCTCCCACGTCATGCTGTAAAGCACAGCTTTTCCCGAGGCCTGAACCAACGCCCTCCACCAAGCTAGGGCCTCGCCCTTAAACGACCGCGACACAAACTTCACTACATCCCTTTCCGCGCAGCCACTGATGTCCACCATAGTGTCCATCTCATCCAGCCATGTCATACATTCAACGACACCCTTCTCCCCCGTAAAGTCTTGGGGTTTACAAGACACAAAGTACTTGTATGTGCAGCCCCTGGCACGGGAAGCATCAGTATACTCCCTTTCGCGACGAACACTATTTTCGTTTGACGAGTGATTATCGTCGTCCTTCTTGGGCTTGGACGAGTGGTTATCGTCGTCCTTCTTGGGTTTGGATGGTGGTTTGCTGAGGGATTTTGAGTGTGTCTTCGGCTTTGATGGTGGTTTGGAAACAGTTCTGCTTCGAGATTCGGTATATTGTCGATCTAGAGCTGCTTGCACAGCGTTGTCGACAAGAGCCTTGAGTTGAGCGCCCGTTAGATTTATTTGGGCATTATCATAATCATCTTCATTTGTATGACTATTTCCTCCATTAGGATTCGCCATAGTAGCTTGTATCTGCTGCAGAAGATAATGAAAATTCTATTTAGGAGTTTATTTATTGAATTGTCTTTTATGGCAATTCATTAACCATGGTAACGAAGACCATATCCGGTTAATCTGTTACTCACTTTTTATTTAGGATTTGAACATACTTATCCTAATCACAATTAATATTGCTAGTGGCATAAAAGCCTAGTCACGAGGACGTTATTATAATATTTAGCCGAGATTACGGAGAATCAAGGTATGAAGGTTTGAACCGTAGTCCTTTTACTCCTTCTGACAGGGAGTCCTAAACCACCATTGTCTTTTGCCCTATTATGACAATATGTATGGCTCGTAGGCACTACATCGCTTATGGATGTTTAACAAGTGATCACCTTTATTGGTGATTTAACCCATGATTTATTATATCATTAATTTGGGCTTTGGAATCCTTTAAAGGATTCTTGTATAAGAATGACGTGTGTGACTTTAACGAATCACATCTGTCATAATTGTTAACATGCTTACAGAGGTTAACAGGGAATCTGAATCTTTTAATTAGGTCTTACCATCTTGGCCGGATCTTAAAAGACACCTGGCTAGGTTTCACTCTGAAGATTCTTTATTTAGGCAGATCAAATTAAAAGGAATGATTTTGATTTATTTCATATATAGTAATAACAACATGAAATTCATAATATAACATTCCAAAAATTTTAATACGATTACACACCGCCCTAAACGGGACTTTTAAACAGTACATACCTACATAGAGGTTAAAATGAGAGACAAGTCCACGCAGGGACTAATACATGATAAGTGTCCACGCAGGGACTAAAAGATAAGTCCACGTAGGGACTGAAATACGATAAACGTCCACGCAGGGACTTATTTAAAATAAACGTTACATTAGAACATACATAAGGACTAATGGTCACGTTTCTTCTTCTTGCCCTTCAGTAGGTTTGCTAAGCCCTTGAGGAATCCTCGGTGGCTCTTACGTTCTTCCTCGAAGTCTCTTTCCACACGGCTCAAACGGTGGAGTATTTCTTCTTGTTCAGGTGGGGAAAAACGCGGTTGTGGCGCCGGTTGCGGAACTGGAGGTCTAGGAGGTGCTGGATACCCATGAGCTGAGTAGTCCGGTATTCCCATGTTTCCATATGCTCCGTCTGGATAGCGGGCATTATACCTAGCCCCTACCACATATGGGTCGCGCTCATAGTTGTAATTGTAATGTGCTTGTGATGACGGTTCGAACGGGTTGTAAGCCGACGGACCCATATATGCAGGTATTGGGTGGTCATACCCAAATGGTGGCGAAGTTGGTGCAGCTGGTGCGGAGTTCGCCTCCTGTACAGGATTTGAAGGTCCTTCTTCTTGTAGTGGCGGGTAGTGGCTACTACTAGAGTGTCGAGGGGTGCTGAAGTGGAAATCCCCTCCTCCTCGTGTGGACATACGGGCATTTGTCCTCCTACGCCTTGGTGGATCAGGCATTACTGGCTATACCGGTGGCGGAGGTGGTGGCGTAACTGCCACGAAATGTGGATCCTCGGAGGGATCTCGCGGATGTTGCGGCTGTTGTGATGTCTGTGGCGTGTGGTACCACTCGTGTTGATTAAACAACGCCATGAAGCTATCTGGTCCCTGATAGGGTGTACCGTGAAAGGATGACCCATCAGAGATTTCTATTGGATGCGTGGGCGTACCACGAGCAGGTTCTGTCGGATCAGTATCCTCGTCCATATGATCTTCGGAGAAGTGATCTTGTGGTCCTAACGGAACAAAGCCTGAAGGTTCCTGGATGTAGTCAGCTGGATTAAACTGACCTCTGAAGTATGGAGTAGGGTCGTCAAAATTTCGGTGCGATACCGAACGCTGTAGAGGTATGAAGGAGGGTTGCGGGTTGTTGGGATCATTTTCGGAATTTGGCCCGAATGAGTGCCGGTACGATGGCGTCGAGCTATGCGAGGTGGAATGCCTCGCAGGTTCATAAAGGTCTCTTCGCCTTTGCGGTTCTTCACTCCTTGTGGTCGAAGGAGCTCGCGTATTTGAAGGTCCAGCTTCGTGATCGTTGTGAGTAGCGATCTCTCCTCTGCCTCTTCTTCCCCTTCCTCTTCCTCGGAAAATCACTGGTGGCATATTTCCTGCTTTCAAAACTTTAAATAATAATAAAAGAAAAAGACAAACTTGGAATAACAATTCGAATTTGTCCTATGTTCTTGTCTAGACTCAAGTTTATGCAATTGTGTCACTGAGATTAAACACATTAGGATAGTGTTTAATTCACTCAATGTTGGCTCTGATACCAACCTGTCACACCCCGATTTCCACGTGTATCACCGGTGGGCCCGGTGGGGGATTATCGTGACGTAGTTGGCAACAATATAGTCAAACCACAATATATAAATGCACAGCGGAAGCATATAGATAAATATTATCCAACCATTTATTGTAATATCGATTGTATCACATATAGTTGAATAGTATCCACAGGAGGGATCAAAATAAATAAAAATGTTGTTCAACAGATAAGACATCAAGCTTGCGAGACTTCTTAAGATGCTAAGGAGCTATTGCCAGCCGATTACGTGTAGTACCTGCACTTAATCTTTTTCGGGAAAATACGTCAGTTTACACTGGTAAATACATTCAACCGAGACTTTTGTAAAATGTTTATTTAAAATTGATTTGAATGCACGAGGCACAAACTCTTTTATAACTTGGGAGAATTATTTAAAATTATAATCTTGTGAACGAATTACATGTTCCTTTTATGCGTTCAGTAGCCCGGATCTAGTCCGGGTTAAAGATCAATAAACACACCACTTTGCGTAAAACCGTGGTGGGTAAACCAACGGCTACGTCTTTTATAATATAGACATAATACCGGGTGTACGCCTACACCCGGGTGTCGAGGTCGTGGCCATTTCGTAAAATGATGCCTAGGATATCCGGGACATGGTCATTAACCCCCCAAAGGCTTTTAAGTAACAAGACTGTTTAAATGAGCCAATCAAATTATTCAATTAACCACCTAAGCGATGGAAGATTTGATGCTCAATCAAGCGGTATTTTATATACCGTAACCCAAGCCCGTATAAGGGAAAATAAGTTAAAAGTATTTACCTTTGCAAGTATTGTCCTTAATCGGTTAAATCACAGATATCTTTTACTGGGGCTCCTATTCTGGAACGAAGGTTTTAAAATAACCTATTAGAATCCTAACGGGTCTTTATATTAGCCGTAGCCTAGACCGGTTAGTTTCGAGGGATAGATATGGTTTAATCGCGTGAAAGGCGAAAACCGAGAATGGAATGTGATTTTGACCCAACAAGTTCGGAGACTTGTTTTATACGGGTTTAATATTCACACTCTGAATCTTGGGGTCAAAATGATATGGTTTGACCCGTATCGGCTAATTTATGTAAACTAGTTACATAAGCCGAACCGTGCGCGCAATAGGTGCAACGGGTAACCGTAGGAGTCCTACACTGTTTTCCTAAGTCAATATACTTTAAAGAGGTTGTGGTATCAGTAGGATACCTTCCATAATGCCCGTAACGAGTTTTAGTTCATTATACGCCCCGTAGGGGTTTTCCGGTCATTTTAAAGACTTTTAAAGGGATTTCTGAGTTCTACAGGAAACCTGAGTTTCCCGATCAGTTTAATAAGTCTAAAATATCTTATTTATTATTTAAAATCTGTTGCAACTGGAATCGGGTCAAAAGACCTTGTAGAACTCAAGTTTTGGCCGAAAAGGGCATATTCGGTATTTACCGAACCGTAGCCATAACCGCAGGTTATGAGCAGGTTAAAATTAATTAAAAATCTTTAAAAATCCCAAAATATTATTTTACTACAGTGGGTAAAAGTTTTGGTGACGAAATCTTGGTTTAGGTAGGCGTTATGCTAATTGCACCGTTTATTACAAAAGTTTCTTATAAATGCGCTATTTAGCATAATTCCCATTCTAGACCTCGGATTGGCGTGAAACTTTAGGGACATGCTTAGAATTTAGTAAGCAAGGTTATGGTCCCTTCACGTGTCCGAAATACTCGTTTTATTTTAAAAAGGGCGTTACGATCAACTTTTAAGTAATTAACGGAAATGCGTAAAAGACTCGGACAAACAACGAACCGGTCACAGAGGGTGATACCATCACGTGACCTGGTCCTAAGAGAGTCCTAAAGCATATCTACATTGTACTAAAACGGGTCAGAACTGAAGTCAAAGCAAAAGTCAAACTTTTGCGACATTCGGCTCCGAACCGGGTCAATATATCAAATGGCCGAATCAAACGAGTTTAGACAAGTTTATATACTTAATATCATGTTTTATGAGTGTTCAAACAGGTTTCATATCATCCATATTACAGATTATGCAAGAATCGCAAAAATGACTTCCTGTTGACTTTTTAAGTATACGTTTGACTCGATATTTGATCTAGTTAGAGTGGTGATCAGGGAGAACCCTTTTAGGGGTTTATTGCCCACATAAATACCAACACATAACTACTTTCAATTCGAGATATGACTGAGCCATTAAGGATTTATCTCGAAGTCAAACCGTAGTTACGACGGTTTGATTTTTAGCTATATTACTAAGTAAAACTAAACCACAAACGTTTTAAACAACTTACAGAAGCTTGAGCACGATTTAGGATGATAGGATAAAGCTTGGAAGCTCCAGAGATGATCAAGAGAATGTGTTTTGAGGTGTGGTGAACTTATGCATACAATAGGCCTATTTATAGTACACAACTTGCCTCTAGATCATTACAACACATACTACAAATGAGTATTGATGAATGGCAGGTGTCCTAAGGTGCTATGGGTCGAGTAGGGGACGCCCATACCTCTGGGAAACCCATTCATATATGTTTTACCGCTTTAAACAGCCAACAGCCAACTTTCTGTCGCTGGGCATTGCTTACGGACCGTATGGCTGGGGCCTTGCGGTCCGTAAGCTTGTGGCGGAGACAAGCTTAATCATTCATCCCTTTACAGTCCGTAAGGCAGGACCCTTGCGGTCCGTAAAGGTTGTTTTTAGATCTTTTTAAATCTTTTTGTAATGATTAACAAATCTTGGTATTTAGTAACAAAATCTTTGGTAATTAATAACCTGACCTTTCGCGTTTGAAGGGGTAACTTTGCGATTTGGCCCTTGATTATTTACAACTAAGGGCCTCGTGTTATTTACCCGCATTGTTAAGTCCCCGGTTATCTTGTTAATTATTCGGAAAGCCTTAACTTTCATTGTTGACGCTTTTAACCCTTCTCGTACGAATTTGATCATAACTTTCTCGTTTTAAAACGGAACTTCGCGGAATTTATACAGTATATTCTAGTCAGCGTATTTTACTGTTAGAAAGCCTCGGGTATGTCAAAGGGTCACTCAGAGGTATAATTAAACATGTTGACACAGTTAACCCCTGTAGCTTGTAATCTCTCACTTTCTTCTGCGTTTCGCTTCCGTACGATCCATGATTTATTCGTTTGAAGGTACTAGCATCGTTTAGGGTTGCTATACAGTATACTTACCCTTGTTTGACATTTATAACCCTCGAATTTACATACTTTCAAGGTTTGTCAACATTAGTCCTTTATTTAATATTAAATGCCACGTGTAAACTCAAGACACGTGTCAATACATTATTGGACACAAAATTTCGAGGTGTTACAATACCAGATACCAAGTGTGGGAGCACCTTTGAGGTATCTGAATATCCTTTTTACAGCAATAAGGTTTGACTTTCTAGGGGCTGATTGGGATCTTGCACAGAGACATGTTGCAAACATGATATCTGGTCTAGATGCAGTTAGGTACAATAAAGACCCAATCATACTTCTATATAAGGTCTGATCAACCAAATCATCCTTTTCTTCAGACATGACCAATTTATTGGTTGCAATGGGTGTACTACATGGCTTACAATCATCCATATCAAATTTCTTTAAAAGTTCTTTGGCATATTTGCCTTGATAGATGAAAGTACCATTTTGCAGTTGCCTTACTTGGAGACCAAGAAAGCACTGGAGTTCACCCATTGCACTCATTTCAAACTCAGCTGTCATGAGTTGCCTGAACTCTTCACACATTTTATTACATGTGCTTCCAAAAATGATGTCATCCACATAAATCTGGACAATCATCAAATCCTTTCCTCTCCATTTTAGAAATAGTGTTTTATCAAGCCTGCCTCTGGTGAAACCAATGGAAAGTAAAAAGGTGGACAGAGTTTCATACCAGGCCCTTGGTGCTTGTTTCAAGCCATACAAAGCTTTATTTAGCTTGTAGACATGATCTGGATTAAATGGATCCTCAAAACCTGGAGGTTGACAAACATAAACCTCCTCTTGAATCTTACCATAGAGGAATGCACATTTGATATCCATTTGATACACCTTGATGTTGTGGTTGACAGCAAAGGCCAGAAAGAGTCTGATAGCTTCAAGTCTTGCTACAGGGGCAAATGTTTCATCATAGTCAATGCCCTCTTCTTGTCTGTAACCTTTAACCACAAGCCTGGCTTTGTTCTTGACAACAATGCCCCTTTCATCAGTTTTGTTTTTGAAGACCCACTTTGTGCCAATAGGACTTACATTCTCTGGCAGTGGAACAAGCTCCCATACTTGTTGTCTTCTGAACTGTTGGAGCTCTTCTTGCATGGCTTCTACCCAACTGTTGTCTTTCAGTGCCTCTTGGTACTTGACTGGCTGATGGAGTGATAGAAAACCAGCAAAAAGACAAATGTTTTGGGATTGACTTCTTGTGAGCACCCCTTCATTGATGTTGCCAATAATTTGATCTGGTGGAAGAGATTTCAAGAAGATGATCTCTCCTTGGTATGGAACAATGGCATTGAGTGGTGAGGGCTGCAGATGTGTATCATCTGAGCTAACCACTGCTGGTGACTTTGGTGACCTAGCAGTGGCTTCAAAAGGTGGTGGCATAGGGGGTAAAGGTGTGGACACCTGCTGACTTTAATCCACTGTTTGAGGACTTTTGTCAGCAGTGTTTAATGAGGTGGAAGCAGTGGTTAAAGGGCTACTTTGGTCAACAACTGTTGAGGTAACAGTGGTTGAGCTTTGACAACTGTTTTGAACAACCGATGCTCTCCCTATTGAAGCCGACTTTTGAGGAATGATGATCTCATATCCATAGTCTGGTGATGAATCTTCTGATGGACCTGCACTGTTAGTCTTGACAGTAGTATTTCCAAAAGTGAATTTTTCAAGATCAAACAATTCTGCAGGATTTGCAGGGATTTTTATTGATGATAGTTCATTGAACTTTACATTCAAAGTCTCTTCCACTGCTTTGGTCCGTGTATTAAACACTTTGTAGGCCTTAGCAGTGGTTGAGTATCCCAGGTGGTATCCCATATCAAATTTGGCTGCAAACTTTGAGATAGAATCTTTTAAGTTTAGAATGAAACATGGGCAACCAAAAACTTTGAAATATGAGATTAATGGCTTTATTTTATATAGAATTTCATAAGCAGTCTTTTTGTGCCTAGGGTTGATCAAAACTCTGTTTTGGACATAGCAAGCAGTGTTTACTGCCTCTGCCCAAAAAGTTAATGGCAAACCTGAATCTGTAAGCATGGTTCTGGCAGCCTGAATCAATGTTCTGTTCTTTCTTTCAACAACCCCATTTTGCCTATGTGTTCTAGGGATGCTGTACTGCCTTACAATCCCTTTCTTCACACAGAAGGCATCCAACTCCTTATTTTTGAATTCTGTGCCATTGTCACTCCTGAAGACTTTTACTGGAAGGTCAAATTGCCTTTCAACCTGTGTCACAAAGTCTTGCAAAATGCCTGCAGTCTCATCTTTTGAGTGTAAAAAGAAGGTCCATGTAAACCTAGAGAAGTCATCAACAATAACCAAGCAATATCTCTTCTTTTGAGACTCATGACTTGCACTGGGCCAAACAAATCCATGTGCAGCATTTGCAAACACTGGGTTGTTTTGGACTCTTCAATGGGCTTAAAAGAGCTTTTATGCTGTTTTCCTTTTAAACAGGAAACACAGTGTTCAGGACATGAAAACAATTTTTGTGGTAAGCCTCTCACCAAGCCATTTTTTGAAATTTCATTAATTGTCTTGAGATTTGTGTGTCCAAGTCTTTTGTGCCATAGCTCTGTCTCTTTGTTAGAGGCAGCTGAGAACAGGCAGGCATCAGCTCTGGGATACTCTCTTGACATGTCAACAACATAAACATTGCCACTTCTTTGAGCAACAAGTTTTGTTGTGCCTTTCTTGATTATTACTTCAATCTTACTAACCATTTCTGGTCCAACAATCCTACAACAATCATTTATGAAGAATGAACCAAACCCTTTATAACTCATTTGAGATACACTCAGGAGGTTGAATTTTAGATTGTCAATAAGATTGACATTTTCAAGTTTTACATTTCCAGACTTTACTGTACCAGACCCCAGAACCTTTCCTTTACTATTATTACCAAAGGATATATCACCCCCTCCATGAATTTTGAAATCTTGAAGAAGGGCTTTACATCCTGTCGTGTGCCTGGAGCTTCCACTATCTACATACTAAAGACTATCTAAGCATGCAGAAGCTCCCTGCACATGAAGTAAAAGGATTAGTTCATAAAAGTCTCCAAAGCCAACAGGGCTTTGGATGGGGTCTCAACAGTGTCTGGGATGGATGCAGATGTATGGACAGTGGCTAGCACAGGGGTTTGAACATTTTTGAGAATGTTTTTCTCTAACCACTGTTGGGGGTCTTAACCCATCATCTGTTGATAACCAAAAGGATGCCTGTTCACTTTTGGTTTAGAGGGCTTTTTGTAAGCCTCATAAACGTGTGGAATCCTTTGGTATGATGCTTTATCCTTGCCTTTTCTGAAATGATTGGCTGGAGGTGCATCAGTCACTTGTACATCCCTTTGAACAGATGTTTGGTTTAGCTGTTTTGTGACAGCAGTTTGGACAGGGAAAAATAGTGGTTGTTTCTTGGTGAATTTAACAGATGATGCTGATGAACTTAAGGATGTTTTTGCAGTGTATTCTTTCTTCTTCTCATCAAAGTTTTTGAGATACACACATTCCTTAGTTTTGTGATTATTTTTACTACAGATGGTGCAGCTTTCAGCAGGAACAATGACATTTGTTTTGTTTAGATAATGTGCTTTTAGATGAAAACAATCTTTTGTTAGATGATTCTTCTTTTCACAAAAATCACAAAACAGGTTTTTAATCTTTCCTCTTTTCTTCCTTTTCTCAGATTCCTTTGCAACAGAGTTTTGAACCTCTGTTGGGATATCTTTGATAGGAATGATTCTTGCTTTTGGAGCTTTTACACATTCAGTGGTTGTGAAATCCATTGGTTTGAAATTCTCCAGGATATCACACTCATCAGACCATGTGGGTTTAAATTGGTATTTCTCAATTTCCTCAAAAGTTGAGGATCCCACAGATCTTTCCAGAGTAATTTTGTTACCAAGTTTGTCGGTTATTTTAACCTCTTGGCCATTTTTGTTGGTTGGAATTATCTCAGTTGAACAAGCTTGTTTTCCAGCAGTGTTTTCAAGATCATCATATTTTCTATGTCCAATACCAAACTTAAGATTGCTTTCAAGCTGTTTTGCAAGCATAACCTCATACCCTTTACAAGACTCCACCCATCTTTCACAGGTGATCTGGGTAGACTCCAACTCTGTTTTGCAAACTTGGTATTTTTCTACCATAGCTTAGAGTTGAGTTTTGGTTATGCTCTGCTCTTCTTTTAAACTGCTGATCTCTTTATCTTTTTCAGTCAATTTGTTTCTAAGTTCTTTTAATGACTTTTCAAATTTGACTTCATCAGATAGGACTTTATTCCTAAGGTTTTCATTTACCTCTTTGATGTTAGCAAATGCAATAATACATTTGTCTGAACACAATTTTTCAAGAACATGAGGTGATACCTTAGCAGCAGCCATCATGGCACAGTCACATTGATGATCACTTTCTTCATCAGCTCTAACTTCTTCCTCACTAGCTTTCTTCTTTTCTTCTTCCTTTTTGTCTTCTTTGGACCAGGGGGTAGACAGTGGTTCAAGCAGGGTTTCTGAATTTTCTTCCAGCAGTAGTTCACTAGCAACTGCAGTAACCACTACTTCAGCAACTTCATCCACTGTTTCAGCACTTAGCTGTTCACCTTCAGTTTCAACCCCTTCTGATATTGACTCTAATGCCATCAAACAAAATTCATCATCAAAAGTATCATGAGAAGCATAGAGTGCAAAATTTTCATCACCAAGTTCATCAGGCATGCTGCTCCAATCAACAAAGTCTTGTGTGAAAAAGCTTTGCTGATCTGGTTGTGTCACTGTTGGAGCAGCTTGTTGAGGTGCAGCAGGTTGCACTTGTGCCTGAGTAACAGGGGCTTGAACATACTAAATTTGTGGAACAGTAGTTTGAACATAATGCACAGGCACAGGGGTAGCGGCATAATGAGCAGTGTTAACATGTGTTGCAGGGGTATATTGGGTATAGTGCACAGTGTTTTGTTGTTGTGGTCTAGGGTTTGAACCAGGGTGAGTGATTATGGGACAAGTGGTTTGACTCCTACATTCCCTAGCAAAATGACCTAGCCTATTACACTTGAAACACTTGATTTTTGATTTATCCAACCCCACCCTTAAATTCCCATGAAGTCCTGGGAATTTTCTCCCTGTTCTTTTGTAGAATTTGCTTGTTCTAACACTAAGCAAAGCCAATTGATGCAAGATGTCCATCTCTTCTAAGTCAGTGGGATCAAAATGTTGCAAATCATTCAGCTCAAAGCACAAATTGTCTGACATCTGGTTTTCAGTATTTGCAGTGAAAGCATAATTTGCAGAGTGAGAATCAGAGTTGTTAAAATTACCCGCAACAGTTATGTCAATAAAGTGATCATAACTCTGATCCTTACTGCTACTACCAGATTCTTCCTGACCAAACAGAGCTGTGCTGCCAAATGAATAGTCATCAGCAACTTTACCAGACTCTTGCAACTTCCTTTTCTGGTTTAACTCCCTTTCATAGGTCAGGAGTCTACCATGGAGTTGGGTCAGGGTCAGATCTTTGAACTCAGCTGAATTTCTGGTGACAAAAGCAATTGTGTCCCATTTTTTTGGCAGTGATCTAAGGAACCTGCTATTTTGGGTTGCATTTGGAAATGTAACCTTAACAAGCCTTAGTTCACTGATGAGACAACTGAAACGTTCAAATTGTTGGGTTAGTGATTCCCCTTTGATGTGACAAAATGTATCATACTACTGATTCAGAATTTCCCTGTTGTTTTCGATAACCTCTTCCGTCCCCCCAAATTGTTCCTTCAATGCATCCCATAATTCCTTGGCACTGTTACAGTGTAAAAGCCCAGCATAGATTTCATTGGGCAATGCAGAGGCTATGATGCTAAATGCTTTGGCATCCAGTTCGAACTTCTGAAAATCAGATTCAGTATAATTTTCAGTTGGTTTAGGAACGAACTTTTTGGTGTCCTTAGCACTTGGCACCATAGGAACATGAGGACCGAAAACAACAGACCTCCAACATCCAGTGTTCTGTTGAGCGAGGATGTGACACATCCTTCTCTCCCAGATGTTGTATTCATTTCTTTTAAGCATAGGAGGTTTAAAAAGCGAGCCAATGTTATTCTTATCATCTTGAGACTGTGACGACATCCTGGTTGTTTTACAGGCACTGATTAATCAACTTTATCGGTGATTAAACCTTGCTCTGTTTTTCAACACAACGAACAAAGTATCAGTATCAACAATTTCGAGCTGAACTATTTACGTCAAAATGATTGTTAAATCAAATTTGACTGCCCAAGCTCTGATACCAATTGTTAGGATCTAAGTTTGGATTGATTGTGATTTGTGTTTGAATTTAGATGAACAAATGAAAGAGTAGTGCAGCGGAATTTAAATGGAAGCAAACTTTTCACAATCAAACAGAAGAAATGCTTTCAATCATACATTTTCAACACAGAATCAAATGATTAAATTTATTTTTAAACTCTGATTACAATGCATGTATGATTCGCAAACTCCCCCTCAGCCCGAGCTCAGTGTTTGTTCGTGCAGGAAGAAGATGGTGACAAGAGCAAAACAGAACAGTACAGAATACTGTTCTATTTATAGGCACTTGCAAACCAATGAGCATCTACGCTGACGTCACCATGAAAGTGACATCTAACCTCCTAACAAACTCTAACAACTGACCTGTACAAACACTGCTTAAGCTAACTACTGATGTTACATTTCAATACATAAAACAAACATAAACTGTTGCTGCATCCTTCCACTGCTATGAACCCAGCAGTACTTGTCATGATCAGCAGTGCTTGAACCAGGGCAGTAGATTGAGCAGTAGAGCTTTAGTTCTTCAACAGACTTTGTCTTGATCAGTAGTTGTAGGTCAGCAGTTCGCATGATCAGCAGATAGGAGGTCAGCAGATGTTGAAATCACTTTCAAGGGGAGAGACTTGCAACCAAACAACTGCTTATTCTGGATCCACTGCTCTGATCCAGTTTTGGCTTTCATTATCTGTTCCTTTGACAGGGTCCAATCCCAACACTTTCTGATTTACTTCGGTGATAAACGTGCCGAAACAGATGTAGACTCGATCTGTGGTCTAGAGTTGGTTTAGGAACGCATTGTCCATCGATTAAGACGATCACGAGATGGATTCTGGCATAAACCTGTCACCAACGGACAAACGGGTCGGACTGGGGTGTTTCCCGACCGATCAAAATGTCTGTAAAATGATGAGTAGCTGATTGCCTCAGTCTGGACCGAGACGTCACCATAAATTTCCAACTTAGAAACTTTTTTGACAAACAAGAACAAGGGTCACCCGATCGAACGGCAACCCGATCGGACAACAACCCGATCGGATAGCCACCCTATCAGGTGACACTTGTCCTGAAGCTCTCAAACTCTTAGTAATCAAACAAAAACTTGGAAGTTTGATCGAATGGCCACCCGATCGGACAGCCATCCGGTTGGAATGCCCAGTTCAACAACACTCGGATCGAGTGGTAATCCGATCGGATTACCATTCGATCGGACAAGTCACCCTGGTCCCTTTCATACAAATCACAACCAAACGGATGGCAACCCGATCGGATAGCCATCCGATCGGGCAGCCATTGTCGCTCTACATCACTCGTGTCATCCGACCGGCTGGCCATTCGATCGGACAACCCTTCGACCCGGTGACTGATTTAACACTTCATTCAATCTCAATACGCTGCCCGACTCTTACCCTATTGCAATCTAATCAGGCTAACCCTAAAAGAGCTCCCTTTGATCCAATAACAGTTGCGACTGTTAAACAACCACTGTGAGTATACTCGATCCCCTTTTTACTTTAAACTTTTGGGGTGTAACATGTATTCTATGAAACTTAAACATGAATCTTTGAAACTTATACTCTATCCTATGTGAACATGAAACTTATGATTCTTGATTCTTGACTCTTTGTGCTATGTGACGTTTAATCCAGAGTGTGTAGTTCCGCCTTAACAATAGTAGCGCTATAGGAGATGCACCTCTCCCATTACTCTCGGGGGGTATTGTTAGGAGGATTCTATTTTACCTTGAGTCTTGGGTAAACACTAAAGCATCGGGATACTTGGGCTTCTACTGCGTGGATTGCGACACTAGCACGGCAGAAACTATTTTAATGTTTACACTATGGATATGGGTTATTTTAATCTATTACACTATTATCAAACTTGTATACTCGCCAATACTTTTGTATTGATATTATAATACATGTTGCAGGCTGATAGGATGCTATGGAATGCATGGAATCAAGCTAGGAGATGCTTAGAAACGTCACCTAGTTAACTTAGAACCTTTTGAATAATTTGAACAATATTCGTTATCGTTTATACTTGATATATGTGTTGGTTATGTTTGCTTTTAAACAATGTTATGATAAATTTGATCTAATTTCTATTAAAACAAATAGTGTTATGGAATCTCGTGAGCAATCTTAACGCCTAGTGCTCGCACCCTGATGTTTCCGCCATCGGTTGGGGTGTGACAGATTGGTATCAGAACCATAACTATAGGGAATTAGGATAAGTAGGAATACTTGCCCTAGTCTATAGTTCTAGGAATCTTGACTCTTATTTGTTGTTTAAGACTTATGCATTCTACCGTATCTGCTTCCTAGCAGCACATGCTCCTATTGAACTTACATGCCTTTCCTAAGGCTGATACAATATACACTTTATACTATGAAGACACTGTTACACAGTGTTTATTTTAGCACGAGATTTGCCCACAGGATAGGAGTGACATCCGAACCTTGAAGGGAAATCTCCATATTATTCTAGGTCGGTTTTGTCTGCGGATGAAAGCCGACAACATTTAGGGTACGATGTTGTCAAGATAGAGGTGAAACTCAGATAACTAGTCCAACTCCTTGATGATTTTATGTCTCGCCAAGGTCTCGTAACTGCCAATCAATTGAGTATGCGGAATGACCAAAAGGACAAATATCGTAGGCCTAACATCGATGACGTATTTTTCTAAGTAAGTCAAGACGCGTTACCTCAACTCGAAAGGAGTTCGAATCACTTTGGTTAGTCGTCGTTCCTCTACCCGGAAATAAGCCTATCTTGCTTTTATGTTATCTCGATTTTTCATAAATGTGGTTTTATCTATAAGGTTTTAGACTTGATTCTTCGTTCGTTTTGGTATATTTTTACACAAATCACATGTTGTCCGCAATCTAAAACGTTAATCCTAATCTCATAACCAACTAAATTTATGAGCTTTATTCTATGAGTAATCTATGTGGTAATCTTGAGTGACTATTATGTTTTGAGGTGATGATTGTAGGTATGAAACACTAAGATGACATGGAAGTACGAGACAGAAGTGGCATGTCCGAAGCATGGTGGATACGCCGCTGGTACTTCCTATATATAAGTGCTTCCGACATGTTACCAACTTTCGTACCAAGTGCCATACGAGGTTAGTGTTTGCAGACCAGCGTGGATAGTCTATGTAATCTATGGAAACTTTATTCGCGAAATCTACGGGGAATCTATGTAATCAATGTAGACCCTAAAGCTATGCATGTAATCTATGTGTACTCTAGCAATGTTAATCTACTGTGTCAAACTATTGAGTTAACCTATGGCAATCTATTGAGTTAACCTATATTAATCTATTAAGTAGTCATGTTAAGCTATTGGGTTACTCTATAAGCTAATCTATGTCGATCTATCAAGAAAACTATGAATAAACTATGTGAATCTAATCTATGCGAAGCTATTTGAGAGATCAATGATGATAATGATAATGATGATGAGTAAATTGCTATGTTTGATAATTGGGACACGTAACATGACACCAAGTACGAGGCAAGGCGATGTGTCCAAAGCGTGGTGGATATGCCGCTGGTACTTCCTATATATAAGTGTTTTCGGCACGCTGACCAAACTTCGTGCAACGTGCCATGTGAAGGTCGTGAGTTTTGTGGTGATTCAATCTAGATTCTATAATCTATCGTGTGTGTAATCTATATTGTGAGATCTCGTTAATCTAGACTCATACGATCCTCTTGTTGGATCTTTAGGATGTCTTCGCGAAAGCTATCCGGCACTCTCAGGAAGTCCAGGGAGAAGTCTCAGAAAAAGATGATGTCATTCATGGCCGACCAGATTGCCCGAGTCGTGCCAAAGATCGTCTATGAGCTCCAAGGATCAAACACTCCTCCATCCTCTGTAGACTCCAAGGCTGAGAAGCAGAAGCCTACTAAGTTCAACTACAAACATTTCATCTCTTGCAACCCTAAGCCTTTCACGGGCAGTGATGGGGTGACTGCTATGCTCGAGTGGTTCGACAACATCGAAGTTACCTTCATTAATAGTGAGTGCCCAGATCATTTGAAAACTAGGAGTGCAACTGGAATGTTTCAGGGTAGAGCATTGGAGTGGTGGTCGAATGAGAGAAACATCCGTTCAAATGAAGAAGCCTATACTCTTCCATGGGCTGAGGTGTGAGAACTAATGATGCTTGAGTTCTGCCCTCTTCATGAGCAGTTGAAGCTTGAAGAAGAATTTCGGCATCTAAAGCAAGTTGGTGATGACAACCTGGCATATACTACTCGTTTTAAGTAGTTGAGTCTCATCGTTCCTCACTTGGTTTCGACTCCTAAGCGGATGATAACCAAGTATATCAACGGCCTACAGTCTGTAATGCGTGATTCTATCGAAGCAGCTCAGTTGGAAACTATCGAAGAAGTCTATCGTTTGGCAGCAAGTTTGAACAACAATCGTGTGCGTGATAAGTAGTTTGCTACCCCTGCCCCTTCAAAGTCTCCCAGCAGCCTAGTGGCAGCAAGAACAAGAAACGAAAGTCTCAGGGTACGGGATGCAATGCTATTGTCCCTGCTGCTAACCCTGCTGCAAAACCTGCTCCTGCTACTACTGCTGCTAACCCTGCTGCTCCCGAAGCTAAGAAGCAATACACTGGGCCTCATCCCAAGTGTGCAACTTGCAACTACCATCATCCCGCTACTTCTGCATGTCGTCTGTGCACCAACTGTAATCGCTATGGTCACACTACTCCCTACTGCCGTCAAGCTAACCCTGCACTGCCAGCTCAGCAAGCCCCAGCTCAGGCAACTCTACAAGCATCTCCAGCTCCTCTACAGAATCCTAGGCCAGTCAATGTTGTTCGTGCATGCTACAAGTGTGGAGATACTACTCACCTCCGTAACCAGTGTCCTCAGCTGAACCAGGACCAGCAGCCAGCCGCTCGTGGACGAGCGTGCAACCTTAACGCAAATCAGGCTCGTAATGACAATGACGTTGTCAATGGTATGTTCCTTGTTAATAACCTATATGCTTCAATTCCATTTGATACTGGTGCCGATAAAAGCTTTGTGTCCGTGGAATTTGAGTCTTTGATAAACTGTACACGCTCCAGGTTACCAGAGTCGTTCTCTGTTGACGTCGACAATGGTAAGTCGATTCTTGTGAATTCTATCGTTCGTGATTGTTCCCTGACTCTTAACGATCATGTATTTCCTATTGATCTCATACCCATGCGTTTGGGAAGTTTTGATGTTATCATTGGCATGGACTGGTTGCGAAAGAACCATGCTGAGATTGTTTGTCATGAGAAACTTGTTCGTCTTCCTCTTCCCTCTTGTGATACTTTGATCGTCTATGGAGACCGACCTTCAAAAGGACTAAGGTTAATGTCATGCACACAAGCGAGCAGAAGCTTACGTAAACAGAACCCTGCCTTCTTGGCCCACCTGGTGGAACCAAAAGGCAAGGGGAAGAACATAAGCGACGTTCCAGTGGTGTGTGACTTCACCGATGTCTTTCCTGAAGATCTTCCTGGTCTTCCCCCTCCCAGGTCTGTTGATTTTCGTATTGATCTCGTACCTGGTACAACTCCTGTCGCCAGGGCTCCTTACCGTCTTGCACCTACGGAGATGCAGGAGTTATCTAGTCAACTTCAGGAGCTACTCGATAAGGGTTTTATTCGTCCAAGTACCTCCCTGTGGGGTGCTCCCGTTTTATTTGTCAAGAAGAAGGATGGTTCCTTCCATATGTGTATCGATTATCGTGAACTGAATAAGCTTACCGTGAAGAATCGTTATCCGCTTCCTCGCATTGATGACCTATTTGATCAACTACAAGGCGCGTCCTGTTTCTCGAAGATTGACCTACGTTCTGGATATTATCAACTACGTGTCCTCGAAGATGATATTCCTAAGACTGCATTCCGTACTCGATATGGGCACTACGAGTTCGTAGTTATGCCTTTTGGCTTGACTAACGCACCTGCAGTGTTCATGGACCTCATGAACCGTGTTTGTAAACCCTACTTGGATCGTTTTGTTATAGTATTTATCGATGATATTCTTATTTATTCTAAGTCTAAAGCTGATCATGCTCGCCACCTACGTCTAATGCTTGAACTTTTACGTGGTGAACGTTTGTACGCTAAGTTTTCCAAGTGTGAGTTTTGGATTGACGAAGTGCAATTTTTGGGTCATATTGTTAGTAGACAGGGTATTCATGTTGATCCTTCGAAAATTGAGGCAGTGAAGAATTGGGTACGCCTAAATCCGTGTTTGAGATTCTTTCTTTCCTAGGATTGGCGGGTTATTACCGCCGGTTCATCGCAGATTTTTCGAAAATCGTTGTTCCTCTTACTACGCTAACCCAAAAGGAGAAACCATTTGTTTGGGGTCCCGAGCAAGAGAACTCCTTTCAAACCCTTAAGAATCTCTTGTGTAATGCCCCTGTGTTAACTTTACCTGATGGCAACGACAATTTTGTGGTATATTGTGATGCCTCGAATCGTGGATTGGGCTGTGTGCTCATACAACGGGGCAAGGTTATTACTTATGCCTCTCGTCAGCTCAAGGTACATGAGAAAAACTACACTACTCACGATCTGGAGCTTGGTGTAGTTGTCTTTGCGTTAAAGATATGGCGACACTACCTGTATGGTACGAAGTGTGTGGTCTTCACCGACCATAGGAGCCTTCAGCATATTTTTGACCAAAAAGAGCTGAACATGCGACAGAGACGTTGGGTGGAATTGCTTAACGATTACGACTGCGAAATTCGCTATCATCCTAGCAAGGCGAACGTAGTAGCCAACGCCCTTAGTCGTAAGACCCATTTCAAGGCTATTCGTATCTCTAGTGATCTGCGTGCTTGTATTCGTGAAGCTCAGTTTTCGTCAGCAAATGAAGGAAGTCTAACTATCGAAGTTCATGGCACTAATATAAATCAGCTCGAAACTAAATCTGATGGACTGTAGTATTACCTGAATCGCGTCTGGGTCCCAGATCGCGATAATCTCCGTGAGCTCATTATGACAGAGGCTCACAAATCCTGTTACTTTATCCATCCAGGTGCCGACAAGATGTACCAGGATCTGCGTACAACTTATTGGTGGCCTGGCATGAAGAGGGACATTGCTGTCTATGTGTCTAAGTGCATTACCTGCTCGAAGGTAAAGGCTGAACACCAGCGTCCTTCTGGACTCTTGGAGCAACCTAAGATACCTGTCTGGAAATGGGATAGCATTGCTATGGACTTTATTACCAAGCTACCCCGTACCTCTAAAGGTCATGATAGCATCTGGGTGATTATCGATCGTTTGACCAAATCCGCTCCCTTTCTGCCTCTTGTGAAGATTATAGAGTGAAGAAACTTGCTCGAATCTATACCGATGAGATTATAAGTCGTCATGGCATACCTCTTGACATCATCTCGGATCGTGATGGTCGTTTTACTTCACGTCTCTGGCAAACGTTTCAATCCGCTATGGGTACGCACTTGAATCTTAGCACGACCTTTCATCCTCAGACGGATGGTCAGAGTGAGTGTACTATTCAGACCCTCGAGGATATGCTTCGTTCTTGTGTCATCGACTTTGGTGGTAACTGGGATGTACATTTACCATTGATAGAATTCTCGTACAAAAATAGCTACCATTCCAGTATTCAGATGGCTCCTTTCGAAGCTTTATATGGGCGAAAATGCCGATCTCCTCTCAGCTGGCATGAGGTTGGGGAAAAGCAGTTCACCGGCCCTGAGATTGTTCAAGAGACAACGGATAAGATTCTTCAGATCCGCGATAACTTGATCAAGGCTAGGAGCAGACAAAAGAGCTATGCTGATAATAGGCGGAAGCCTCTGGAATTTGCTATTGGTGACCGTGTTCTACTCAAGGTATCTCCCTGGAAGGGAGTAGTTCGTTTTGGGAAGAAGGGAAAGCTTGCGCCTCGCTATGTGGGTCCTTTCGTGATACTTGAAAGGATTGGCAAGGTAGCATACAAACTCGAATTGCCACAAGAGCTAAACAATGTGCATCCAGTGTTCCACGTATCTAACTTACGGAGATGCCTAGCCGACAAAGGACTGCAGGTTCCTCTTGAAGACTTGCAGATAAATGAAGCTGTTCAATTTGTGGAGAAACCGGTCGAAATCATGGATCAAACTGTCAAGCGTCTTAGGCGCAGCAAAATTCCCATTGTTAAGGTTCGATGGGAAGGAACGCGTGGTGCCGAATTCACTTGGGAGCTGAAAAGTGATATGAAGGCCAAGTATCTGCACCTCTTCGAGCAGTATTCTTCTAAGATTTCGGGGACGAAATCCCCTAAAGGAGGGGAGACTGTAACGCCCAACGTCCCTGAACTTTAGACACTTGGCAAGAACAGTCCCTAAACTTCTAATCAATTTTAGCCCCTGTGGTTTTATGGAGTTGATGTTTTGATACTTTTGGGTGTGAAAATTGTTGATACTATGATGCTTGACTCTTTATTCTAGATGCTTGATTGTGACACTTAAACTATGAGACTTGATACTTAGCCTAGATACTTGACCCTTGATGCTTAATCTAGACACTTGATTCCTGATACTATGGAAACTAGATTCTTATTGTTGATTCTTGATACTTAGAGTTTTGATTCTTGATGCTTGAGAAACTATGACTCTTGACCCTTAAAACTTATTTGGTGCTTGACTCCTTAGACTCGTGAAACTTGATTCTTGATTAAACGAGAGACTGGAGCCTTGTCACTGGCGGAATCTATGAAACTTGGAAACTTCTGGTTTGTGATGTAATCTAGATACTTTACCTAAACTATGCATAACGCAATGCCTAACCTAACGCGTAAATCGAATCAAAATCGGGAACGCGGAAAGACGGATTGGTCAGAGTGGCCGTCCGATCGGATGACCATCCGATCGGATGACCATCCGATCGGATGACCACCCAAGCCGAACCACGCTTTCCCTTCCTTTCTCCTTCACCTATAAATTGGCCTGTCACATCACCTTTCAGTGATGTGACAGCTCTGCTCGACCAAGAACACGCGCGCACGCTATTTGTTCATTTTCTCATCAATTTCGGTACGTTTCAAGCTAGATCTTTGTACTTTCTCACTCTACACATCATTCTCCACGTGATTCCCGCTTGAAATCACACTTTTCACCAAGAAATCTCTTAGATTTGAGTTCTTGAGGGTGATGTCATCATGACGGTTTGTACAAACTGCCATGTGATGTCATTCTAAGCAAGATTCAACTTGAATCTAAGGTATTTCATATGTTTTTACATTAAATCTAAACCAAACCTATACTTTCCATATAAAACTGGGATTATTCTTCATCTTTTCGTCTAACTTTCTGATTTACTTCGGTGATAAACGTGCCAGAACGGACTGTAGACTCGATCGGTGGTCTAGAGTTGGTTTAGGAACGGATTGTCCACCGATTAAGACGATCACGAGATGGATTCTGGCATAAACCTGTCACTAACGGACAAACGGGTCGGACTGGGGTGATTCCCGACCGATCAGAATGTCTGTAAAATGTTGAGTAGCTGATTGCCTCAGTCTGGACTGAGACGTCACCATAAATTTCCAACTTAGAAACTTTTTTGACAAACAAGAAAAAGGGTCACCCGATCGAACGGCAACCCGATCGGACAATAAACCGATCGGATAGCCACCCTATCAGGTGACACTTATCCTGAAGCTCTCAAACTCTTAGTAATCAAACAAAAACTTGGAATTTTGATCGAATGGCCACCCAATCGGACATCCATCCGGTTGGAATGCCCAGTTCAACAACACTCGGATCGAGTGGTAATCCGATCGGACAAGTCACCCTGGTCCCTTTCATACAAATCACAACCGAACGGATGGCAACCCGATCGGATAGCCATCCGATCGGGCAGCCATTGTCGCTCTACATCACTCGTGTCATCCGACCGGCCGGCCATCCGATCGGACAGCCCTTCGACCCGGTGACTGATTTAACACTTCATTCAATCTCAATACGCTGCCCGACTCTTACCCTATTGCAATCTAATCAGGCTAACCCTAAAAGAGCTCCCTTTGATCCAATAACAGTTGCGACTGTTAAACAACCACTGTGTGTATACTTGATCCCCTTTTTACTTTAAACTTTTGGGGTGTAACATGTATTCTATGAAACTTAAACATGAATCTTTGAAACTTGTACTCTATCCTATGTGAACATGAAACTTATGATTCTTGATTCTTGACTCTTTGTGCTATGTGACGTTTAATCCAGAGTGTGTAGTTCCTCGTTAACAATAGTAGCGCTATATGAGATGCACCTCTCCCATTACTCTCGGGGGGTATTGTTAGGAGGATTCTATTTTACCTTGAGTCTTGGGTAAACACTAAAGCATCGGGATACTTGGGCTTCCACTACGTGGACTACGACACTAGCACGGCAGAAACTATTTTAATGTTTACACTATGGATATGAGTTGTTTTAATCTATTACACTATTATCAAACTTGTATACTCGCCAATACTTTTGTATTGATATTTTAATACATGTTGCAGGCTGATAGGATGCTATGGAATGCATGGGATCAAGCTAGGAGATGCTTAGAAACGTCACCTAGTTTACTTAGAACCTTTTGAATAATTTGAACAATATTCGTTATGGTTTGTACTTGATAAATGTGTTGGTTATGTTTGCTTTTAAACAATGTTATGATAAATTTTATCTAATTTCTATTAAAACAAATATTGTTATAGAATCTCGTGAGCAATCTGAAAGCCTAGTGCTCGCACCCCGATGTTTCTGCCATCGGTTGGGGTGTGACAATAATTAGATATCTACATAGAGTAGTTGAGATTGACTGTTAAGGTTGCATCGGATCCAATTGCTATACACTGTGCTGGATGTGGGATTGAACCACCAATAAACCAAGAGGTTGTTGGTGTGTAGTGGCTCAATCATTGTTTGACAGTAGTCATAATTTATTGGAGAGAGGGTAAATGAAAAGTTGTGTGAGTTGTGAGATGCCATATCTGTGGTGGTGAAGCAGGTAAATATACCATAAGAGATATGCTAACTTTTGTATGAAAACTGTAACTTTCAGGTGAAGTGGTAAGAAAAAGTTATAACTTTCATGTGGAGCAGTAAGTGAAAGTTTGTGAACTTTCATTTCAAAGAGTGAGCGAAAGTTTTGTAGACTTTCTTGTGATGAGTAAGCGAAAGTTGTGACTTTCTTTTAGCTTTAAACTTTCATGTGACAAGAACCGAATTTGTACTTTTGTGTAAAGGGTAAGCAAAACTTGAGAAAGTCGCTTTGCTTGTAACCTTTGAGTAATAGAATGCAATAAAGTAGTAACTTCCACACGAAATTGTAAGGAAAACTAGTGTTTAAATTTATTTTGGCAACGGTGATGACTATTGAAGTTCGATGCTACAACGACAGGTAACAATGATGGTGATGCCACAATTGTGAGTGCTAACAAAGATTTCAGCTGTGTTGCAATAAACAAGCAGTGACTTCAGTGGTGGCGTTAATGGTAAAAGCAGTGGTAGTCCAATTGTGATGAAGCAGCAGTTGTATATGGCTATTGACTTGATGTGATTAGTTCAATAGTAATTGGTGGCATTATCTAGTCGTTTTTCTTTGGTTCTGCTACCAAGATAAACCAAGAGTGTGTGTCATTGTGAGTAGTTTAACTAAATTAACCCTAAATTACGCACTAAGTAATACTCTAGACTCTCAAAAAACTAAATACCGATGACATGCAAGTGAACCTATCGACCTAGTAAAGCTAAAGCAAGTCCTGATATCGAACCCACGAGACTCCTATTGGAAATGTGAACTAGACTCTATTACTCACCTACACTTACTTGATTTTAATTGTTTTCATGTTTGAGGGGGGGGGGGGTTTCTAACAATTCTAATGCAATGAATTAAGATTAACTAACGCAAACTTAGACATGAACTATTACTGTAGACGAGATCAGATGATAGTAAAAGCACTACCTAGGTCAGAATCCTAGACGTGAATGACAAGCTCTCTCTCGGAATTGGAACTATTGTGGAACCGGGATATAAATATACTAAACTCAAAAGATGATCTAGGGATCATCGACCCTTCTCAAGGCGTCGCCTGACCGATCCTAAAAGTTGTTAAGTAGACCGATTATGTGGATTCCCTCACGGGCTTTCCAACTCTAATAATGAAGTACTTGCTAGACAATCCACCTCACAACGTGAATGTCTCAATACGCGAAGATGTGCAAGGGTTAACTATAGGAATCGTGATCAAACTCGATAGGTAAGGAATGGCATGCAAAATAGGGAAATCTTCTCACAAAGGCTTTACACATAGAAACCTAACAATCAAGACAAACAATCTCTCACCTCACGGCTATTAAGATTGGTTGAATAACTAGACCTACTCAATTCACAATTATCACTCCTATGGGTTACTACGTCTAGCAAACCACTTAACAATCGAAGACACATGATAAACGATCTAGCATTCACCTAAAACTGGAAGACATTCAACAAAGCACATGTGGAGTAAGAATCATACATTAAACAAGTTTAAATATGCATACACATAAG
Source organism: Helianthus annuus (assembly GCF_002127325.2). Taxonomy (NCBI): domain Eukaryota; kingdom Viridiplantae; phylum Streptophyta; class Magnoliopsida; order Asterales; family Asteraceae; genus Helianthus; species Helianthus annuus. The sequence continues at coordinate 128,016,549 of NC_035441.2, forward strand.
ATTAGGAAAAACCAAGTCTTTTACTTCAAAATTTAACCACAAACATTGTTTCAAAAACAGAGAAATCACATGTCAAACAATAGTATTCATCACGACCTAGGGAGTTTATAAGTTTAGCCAAAAATTATCATGAAAACATAAAAATTCATCAAATTAGATTTAACAAACATGATGGATAAACAAACAAGATACATGAGATAGATAAGAAACTGAATGATAACACCCGAGAAATATTGATCAAAACACTTTGAATCTTCAATCTGATGCTTATATCTCCTTGAAATCGCCTATATCAGCTCCTCCTTCGTCCCAAGTGTGGATAATGATGATTAAAAGTTGTTTAAGGTTATAATATATCGAGTCTGGGCCCAAAACGATTTTTCTGCGTCTTTTAGGCCCGTCATGTCGCGCGACGGGCTTTCCCTTCTGGTGTCGTGTAACGCGATAACACATATTCACATGGTGATTTTATATTCCCTCACGTCACGCGAAGGACTTGTCTCCACCCTGTCGCGCGAGGCGACAAGGGACGTTTTCAGCATTTTTCTCCCGTTCAATCTCATGCTTAACCGCAACACGTCCAGAAGCTTGTTTTTCTTCGTTTTTGCCCATTTTCACTTCTTGCCAATGGTGAAGCTTGACTCAAATGACGGAGGGTCGAAAACGTATATACCGGGGGGTCGAAAACGTATATACCCAAAAATTTCTGTGCGAAAACTACATATATAACACTACTGAGCGAAAAGTTCGGGGGGTCGGGCGCCCCTCTCCTCCCCTTCTATACTTCACCCCTGCTTCTTGCTTTCCTCCGGACCCTTGCAAAACTAAGTGTCTTACAAAATCCTAATTAAAACCACATAAAACAACTCGAAAACTGTACAAACTATACATGGAATAAGATGTATTTTGCAATACATCAACTTCTATATCAACTAGTTGAATTGGAAGTTTGGACAATTAAAAACATTCTACCCTTAACTACTTACCAAAAACTTTTTGTCGATTTCAAATTTTCAATAAACCATAACATACAAACCTCACAAAATAAGACCTTTATCTTGTATACTCATCAAATCACTTCCATCAATGTCACACAACACAACATGATTTGTAGTAAATTAGTGTTTATCCCCCGCGTTGCTAGGCGTAGGTCGTAAAACTATGCTAGGTAGTAAGCAAACGATCAAAACTGGGAAAATCGTAAAAAACGCGAATTTATACTGCCATGTGATGTCAAACATAGGAAAAGATAAAACCGAACTTATGCCGTGAGCTGGCTTAAAACATAGACAAACTCAAATTTATAGCGGAAAATGCTTAACTTAAAGAGAAAAAAACTTACGGGACCAAAAATGAAACATAGAACTTTAAGGGATTAAAAATGTTAACCACAATACAAGAAAAAAAACAACTAAAAGACAAAAAAAAAAAAACAAAACCTCGATTCTCGTGCAAAAAGACTAAAAGGAGGTAAAAATTAAAAGGATGACACTTTAGTAATTAAGCTACAAATGAGGGTTAACAACACAAAAAAAAAAAAAAAAAAAAAAAAAAAAAAAAAAAAAACCAACCCTCCACCATTTGGTGCAAAAAAAGGTAAAAACTAAAAGGATAGCATTTTAGTAAGTTAAAGGGAGGATTTGTTTTGGTACTATAGACGAGCTACCTAAATTGTTATATAGTACAATTTGGAATTATTCTATACTTTCAACTATATTAACACTTCAGAAACATTCAAAACATTCAAAAGCCACTGACAATTGATATAACAAAGTTAGATGGTATGCATGGTTGACTTTATGGCAAGTCCATGTAAAAAATGTCACAGACAAATTTTCAACAAACCATAACATACGAACCTCACAAAATAAGACCCTTGTCTTGCATACTCATCAATTACTTCCGTCAATGCAGCACAACACACACAACATGATGTGTAGCAAAGTTAAAATTAATCTATAATTTCAACTATATTAATCCTTTAGAAACATTCAAAACCTACAGACAATTAATATAACGAAGCTAGATGCTATATAAGGTTGACTTGATTGAAAGTCCACATAAAAAATGTCACTAAGATCATTTTCGCAACTAGAGTGTAGTCGTTGGATTCTCTTAGAATTAAACCCGGATTCAGTTGCTCCCCACTAGTTACGATTTGCGATAAAAAATGGCTTGAAC